>NW_020450681.1:0-9091 GCF_003343035.1 Apteryx rowi | reverse complement strand
CGCGGTCGGTGGAGAGCAGGGACTGCGCTCGCTGGAACTCCAGCACCGCCGCCGCCGCCATCTTACCGCTCCCTCACTCCCTCCTCACGCCGAGCCCGGAAGCGGCCGGCAGCAAGCCCCGCCCCTTCCCGCGCCGCGGCCTGCTGGGACTTGTAGTCCCGGCGCGCGGCGGGGCCGGGGGGCGGGGCGAGGGGCGGGGCCAAGCGGCGGGCGCGGCACGTGGGGCGGCACCTTTTTCCGGGAGCGCTGCCAGCAGCGGGGGATCAGCTGCTCTGCCCACCGCTGGCCGCGGKGTCCCCGCCGCCGGGAAACCCCTGTTTCTGAGCCGGGAGCTGCTGTGCCGGAGGGATCCCACTGGGATTCACTGCCCGGCAAGCTCCCTACCTCCGAGCTGGCAGCTGCCAGTGCTCCATGGTGGCCGTTTTTGCCCTTGGGTCTTTGCACTGCTTTATAATGCAGTTTTCCAGCTGGAAAAGAAGCCGGAAAGGTGCTGGGTGCTGCTTGAAAACACCCCACGCACCCCAAAACGCCTGGCACCGGCGGGTAAAATCACCCTCTTAGCCTTCCCACGGGTCGACTCTCCGCAATGGCCAAAGTGCATTCGAAAAACGCGACTTTCCATCGAAGCGGCGGCAAAATCAGCGGCCCGCAGGGTTTTCCCGTGGGTTTTTCCCGCGGTCCTTCTCGGGTGTGAGCGGCGTCGGACGGCGGGAAATGGCAGCTTGGCAGAGGAAGGCAACAAGCAGCGGCCCTGGGAGCAGCCGCGAATTCGGCCGCAGCCTTGCGTCGCCCTCCCGCGGGTCAGAAGGGGGGGATTAGGTCGGAAGAAATGACGGTTTTCCAGCCGGGATTGCCTCGGGTGCCGAGCTCCTGGTGGGCTCGCTGCGTTCCTGCAGCCCGGATCCAGCCAGCGAATGCCCGTGGCTGCTGGGGTATTTTTTTTTCTTTTTCCGTGAAAATATGAGCTGGGAAAAGGTCGTGAGAGGTGGCAGGAATGACAAAATCAGAGGGAAGCAGCCCGCAGCGCTGGATTCGGTTGTGGGCTGTGATGCGGCTCTGTGTGCGAACAGAGCCCGCCCGGGGCAGGATTTCGTCCCGGTGTCACCCGGGGTGTGCGGGATCGGCCAGTGCCGGCACAGGGCATCCAAAGCCCCATGCCGCCTGTCTGCCGGCRCTGGGGAAAAGGGCTTTGGGGAGGCTTTCCCAGCGGGAAAAATCCGGAGATCCCGAAAGCTYGCTCGCTTGCGGGCCCCTGCACTGGGGCATTGCCGGCGCTGAGGCCCRACCCGCCGCAGCACTCGGTGCACTGGTGCAAACAGGGATAACCGGTCCCGTTTGGACCATGGAAATGGGGGCCGGGCTCCACCGCCGGGGAATCGGCGCAGTTACGGAGCATGAGGACTTTTCCYGGGGGAAAAACAGCCCTGGCCAAGATCATATGCGAAATAAGGGCGCGTATTTCGGGAGGGAGCAGGATGAACCGCTGGATCCACCGGCCCGCTCGGCAGTGGATCCGCCATCCTTTAACGTCTTCAGCAGCGGAGACGGTCTCCGGAAGATGCCGTAAGCCAAGCCGGAGCGTCGGGCTCGATCCGGAGCGAAGGGCTGAGATTTCGCGGCCGGGGCTACGCAGACGGCTCGTCGACCTCGAATCCCGACAGCCTCCCGCTTGGCCGGCCGACGCGTGGCTTCAATCGGACACTCGGGAACGTCGCCGGTTATAAACAGGACGGACAGTTTGGAAATCGCTTTTCCTCGCCGCTATTTTATGACCCACGGGAAGAGGACGTGGAGAGGGGGGAGTTTAGCGTYGAATAAAGCCCCCCGGCCAAATCCGCCTCGCTGCCGCCCCGAGCRGGGACTTATCGCTCCTTTATCCCTCCCGCGGGAACGCTCCTTYGGCCCGGGGGCTTTGAATCGCGACCTTCGCTTTCGATCCGACGCGGGGATGTTTCGGAAGCGCCGCGAGGAAGGCGGCAGCCCCGAACGGGCGGCCGAGCTCCCGCTGCCGTGAATTGCAGCAGGCAGCAGAGGGTGTTGCAGGCAAAGGCAGGGCTGCGCGGGAGCCGCCGGGCGAGAAGCCGCCTGCCTTGCCCTTTCCCAAAGCCCCTCCGGCGCCGCCGGATGAACCGCTGCAAAATAATCCGAAAAGGAGGGAAAAAAAATACGCGGCGACGCTCAGCGCAAGGGGCCGAAAAGGGCAGATTCGGGCCGGCGAGGGGCACGTCGCTTCGCCCACCTGTCCGTCGTCGTCCACCCGGGAAAAACGGGATACGGGGTGCCGGCTCCTGTCTCGGACACCCAGATGGGGATGATCGCGGCGGGTTTGAGTTGCCGGAGGTTTTGACGGCTCCGTTCCTGGAGATCCGGAGTGTCAGCCTGCATCCCGCATGGGGACTTGGCCGTGGCCAGCACAGCTGGGCGGATAACGCGGCGCGGGAGCCGAGGAGGAGGAGGGAGGCGAAGGCAAGCGGAGCACTTTGATCTGAGGGAGGATGATTTCTTTTCCTGCCCCCATCATCATCATCATCATCATCATCATTGAAATTAAAAAAAACCCGCCCCATTTGCAGCCCAAATGGGAAAATCCTCCCCGCTCCGCCGGGGCGTGGACCGGGAGAGCCGGCAGCTCCGTGGCGTCTTCGCGGCCCCTTAAAACTTGCTTCTCCAAAATATGGCAAGGCGGCGTTGGCCGGGGAGGGGGTTCGCGGYGAAGGCTGAGCCCGGCGGCCTGGGTGTCCCGGCCCCTCCGCCAGCTGGGTCCGGGCTGTCCCGAATTTCCTGTTGCTCCGCGCTCCGGCTGGTTAATTGGAGCCAGATTTTGGGGCCGGGGCTGGGCGGCGCGGGCTGACGTGCGTCCGCCGCCGCCGCTCTTTTGGGGGCCCTGGTGCTTCCTCCTCTTCCACGGGTGAGGTTGAGGCCACCGGCACGATGGATGGACAGGGGGGACAACGTGCCTCCGGGGTGCTCCGGTGGGAGCCGGGGCTGGGKGTGCGGTGGGGGGCTGCCGGGATGCTCCCCAGTGCCGTGCCGCGGCTCGGCAGCCGACCGGCCTGAGCACTGCCGTGGCCTCGCCGTGGATGTCTGTCCCCGGTGGGTGGCTGCAGGTGGGTGTCCGGCGCTGTCCCGGCACGGTGGCTCTGCCTGGCCGAACGGGAAAGTAGGTCGGGTTGTATCGGTAGCAGATGCAGATTTCAGCAATGCCACCGTCCATCCTACCTTCTCTGCGTCCTTCCATATTTCTGTCCATTCTTCTATCCATCATCTCCATCCAACCTCTCCATCGTTCATGCTATCTCATCTCTCCTTCTATCTATCCTTCTGTATTTCCATCCATCCTTTCCATCCATCCATCCTTTCCATCCATCCTTTCCACCATCCATCTTCTCCATCATTCATCTTCTCCATCCATCCATCTATCCATCCTCTCCATCCAGTCTCTCCTTTCACCCATCCTTCCATCTTTCCATCCATCCCTCTATCTATCCATCCTCTCCATCCATCTATCCATCCATCCATGCAATCTCTCCTTTCATCCATACTTCCATCTTTCCATCCATCTATACATCTGTGCATGCARTTTCTCCCTCCATCCRTCCTTCCATCCCTCTATCCATTCTTTCATCCATCCATGCCTCCATCCTCTCCATCCAGTCTCTCCACCCGTTCATCCATCCGTCCAATCCCTCCATCCATGCATCCGTCCACAGATCCATCCATCCAGTTTCKCCAGCCCTCCTCTCCAGCTGCCTTTCCTGCCCTGGATCAGGCTCTGCCCAGGCCTTCATGGGTGGGGGACGAAGGGGCACATGGGCCTCTGGGGGTGCCCCGGGGGTGAGGACATCTGGAGCAGCAGGAGGGGGTTGGAGGATGCTGTTTTGGGGAGCTGTGAGCCAACAGGTACCAGGGAACATGGAGCGTTCCAGATCCTGGCGTCCGCGTGCCCTGAGCTGCCCCTGCTCCTGGAGCAGGCAGAGCTCCTGCTCGGCAGCGGGATGCCCYGAGCCGCTGCACCCTGCTGCCCTGCGCCTGGGCACCCGGGGGGTGGGTGGGCAGAGGGAGTAGGGGGCTGCGCTCAGGGTGCCCAGGGCAGTGAGCTCCCCTGTGCCGGGTGGCAGGAAGGGCAGGCAGGGGTGGGCAGTGCAGGCAGGGGCTAGGCATGCAGGGATGAGCAATGCAGGCAGGGGTGGGCAGCACAGGCAGGGGTGGGCAGGCAGGGATGGGCAGCACAGGCGGGGATGGAAATGCCGGCAGGGGTGGGCCCTGGGCAGTGCAGGCAGGGGCTAGGCACGCGGGGATGAGCAATGTAGGAAGGGATGGGCAGTGCAGGCAGGGGTGGGCAACGCAGGCAGGAATGGGCAATGCAGGCAGGGTAGGCGTGCAGCGTGTGCAGTGTGCATGCAGTGAGAGTGCAGTGCGTGAGTGCCGGGGTGTGTGTGTGTGTGTGCGCGCAGTGAAGGTGTGCAGTGCGTGCAGTGTGGGTGTGCAGTGCGGGTGTGCAGGGCAGGGCTGTGGGTGCTCGTGGCCCGGCTCCGGCTGGGTGCACGCGTGTCCCCTGACCCCAAACGGCCCGTGCCCGCTCCCGGACCTGCTTGCAATTAGTGCGTCAGGAAACGACTCCGCGTTTCCCTGGCCCCGAGCGCTGCGTTTGGCCTCGGCAAGGAGCAGCGCGCGGGGACAACGGCGGTGCGGGTGAGCGAGGAACGCCCGGCGGGGAGGTAGCGTGTGCCCACGCGCGTGTGCACGCCCACCGGTGGGGTTTGCACGTGGGCCTGGGGGGGTGTAGACATGCGGGGTGTGCGCACGCATGCATACGTGGGGCGCGTGCGTGTGCGTGCCCGGTGTGCGTGTGTGCATGGGTGCGTGCACACGTGTGTGCAGCGGGTGCGTGCGTGTGCGTGTGATGTGCGTGTTCGTCTGGGGGGTGTGCATCTGTGCGTGGTGTGCCCATGCGCGCATGCTGCACGGGTGTGCGTGTGGGTGCGTGGGTGTGTGCTTCGGTGTGTGCATGGGTGTGTGTGCACAGGTGTGTGTGTGTGCACAAGTGTGTGCATAGGTATGTGCACGGGTGTGTACACGGGTGTGTGCACAGGTGTGTCCATGGGTGTGTGCACAGGTGCGTGCATGGGTGTGCACGGGTGTGTGCACAGGTGTGTGCATGTGTGTTTACACGGGTGTGGGTGTGTGCACAGGTGTTTGCACAGGTGTGTGTGTGCATGGGTGTTTGCCCAGGTGTGTGCACGGGTGTGTGTGTGTGTACAGGTGTTTGCATGGGTGTGGGTGTGTGCATGGATGTGTGCACAGGTGTGTGTGTGTGCACAGGTGTGTGCACGGGTGTGTGCACGGGTGTGTGCATGGGTGTGTGTGTGCACAGGTGTGTGCATGGGTGTGTGCACAGGTGTTTGCACGGGTGTGTGTGTGTGTATGGGTGTTTGCACGGGTGTGTGCATGGGTGTTTGCACTGGTGTGTGTGTGTGCGTGGGTGTGTGTGTGCACAGGTGCATGCATGGATGCGCATGGGTGCATGCACGGGTGTGTGCACGGGTGTTTGCATGTGTGTGTGTGTGCACGGGTGTGTGCATGGGTGTTTGCACGGGTGTGTACACGGGTGTGTGTGTGTGTGCACGGGTGTTTGCAAGGGTGTGTGTGTGCACGGGGGCGTGTGTGTGCACGGGGGTGCACACACCCCCAGCACCACCCAGCCTCGGGAAGGGGCTCAGCCCCCCCCGATCCCCAACCCCAGCGCCCGCGGCGGCAGCACTCTCGCCCACGGCCCCGCTTGGGCTCCCCGAGGGCAGCTCCAAAGCCCCGGACGCCTGGGCCCCGCCGAGCAGGGGACAAAGCCGCAACGATCCGAGCCCGGACACCCCCCTTCTCCCGATGCGGCCACCGGTGGTGGCATTTTCGGTGCCACCAAGTCCCCAAGCAGCGCCTGGGTCGCGGCTCCCCATCCCGGCGGGGTGGRTTTGGCGCTGCCTGCTCCCGCCCCGGCTGATATTCCCGGCTCTCTCCGATAAGGGCYGGACAGGAATGTTTCTCTTTGTAGTTTGAGAACAAACAATATGTTAAAGGGGGGCGGAAAAAAAAAAAGCGCAAAACTCCCCAAATCCCACCCCCACGGCGCATTCTTCCCTCTCCTCCCCGGCAGCTGCTCCCTGCTCCCGCGGGAAACCTGAGCCGCTCCATCGCCTCTGACTCAGGGCTCTGGGATGAGCCGAAAACTCCCCTCAGCTCCCGGTGCAAGCCGGGGACAAAAGTTCACGCCGGAGTTCAGGCGGCCTCCGGGCCACGGAGCCGGCGGAGCTGCCTTTCCGGAGCTGCTTTCCCGGGATGGGAAGCGCCCGGCGGCTGCTCGGATGCGGCTTTTGGGGAGAAACGCGGCTGCCGGGAAGGAGGCCGTGGGCCGCGCGGTGGCAGTGACACCCTGTGACACCCCACGGACCGTGGGCTGGTGGGATGGGGATGGGGATGAGGGCAGGAATGGGGATAGGGAAAGGGATGGGGTGGGGATGGGGATGGGAACAGGGATGGGGATGGGGACAGGGACGAGGACAGGAATAGAAATGGGATGGGGATGGGAACAGGGATGGGGATAGGGTGGGAATGGAGATAGGGATAGAAATAGGGACAGGGATGGGAATGGGAATGGGGACAGGGACAGGGCTGGAGACAGGGATGGGGCTGGGGTGGGAATGGAGATAGGGATCAAAAAAGGGATGGGATAGGGATTGAGATGGGGATAGGGACAGGGATAGAACTAGGGATGGGAGCAGGGACAGGGATGGGGATGCGCTGGGAATGGGGACGGAGATAGGGACAGGCATAGAAATAGGGATGGGGATGGGGTTGGGAATGGAAATAGGGATAGAAACAGGGACGGGGATGGGAATGGGGATGGGGACAGGGATGAGGACAGGGATGTCGGGGCGCCGGGTGCTTTCCGGGCAAACGAACGCGGTGATGCAGCGGGAAGGGACGTAAACAGCCCGTCTGGGACGTGCAGCGAGTTGGGCCGGCACGAAGGGGAGGGCGGCGGGGAGCACCGAGGGTTCCCCCCCCTCATCCGCAGCCCCCCGGGGCTCTTCCCCTTCCCAACATTCCCGCTTCCTCCGCAGCTCCCGGCGCGGGATGAAAACCCGATTCCCCCCCCCCCAGCCCCATTTTTCACCGCGGCTCTTGATAACGGTGGCGTCGCTCGCCGTCGCTCCCGAGCCGGCTGCATAAATCACGGCGGCTCTGTTTTCTTTCCCGATAACATCCCGACCGGCTTTCAAGTTTGCCGGGGAAGGATGAAAGCTCGGCCGGGAAGCCGGCGGCTCTGCGATTCCCCCCCCCTCCTCTGCCCCCCGGGCACCGCTGGCCCCCGGCTCTCGTCTCGGGGTGCCACCACGTCCCCCCCCGGCGGGGCTGCAAGCGGATCCGGCGTTTCGGCGGATCTTCCCGGGAGAGGAAACCCGCCGGCATTAAGGCACCTGCGTCCGCGCGAAGTGGCGGCGCCAACGACATCCTGCTGAGGCCGGTGCAGCTCGTGACACCCGCAGGGCGCCGGGTGACACCCATGAATGGGCGCTCTGGGCCTCCGCTGGGGTTTCTCCAGCTGAGGGAGGAGAGACTTTCGGGCCAGGTCCAGGCATCCCGGGATGGGGAGGTACCGGCATCTGGGCACAGCACAGCTCCGTGCCGCGGTTCGGAGCCTTTCCGGTGCCCGAAATCCTCGGCTCCCGGAGGTGTGTGATCAGGGGAGTTTTGGCTCGGTTTAGTTTTGCTTTGCGGGTAGCTGCTCAGCTCACACGGTCGCAGCAAAAAGCCTCAAAAATCACCGGGATTTACACGTCCGGACGGCGGCGAGAGGCTCGCGGTGATTTCGGAGAGCCCTGACGGCTGCAGCTGGCGCTGTCACGGAGCAGAGGAAGAACGGGAGGGAGGGAGGGAAGGAGCAAGAAGGAAAGAGAAAAAGGAAAGCGAGCGAGCAAATCCCGGGGCTGGCGGCCCCGCAGGTGCTCGGCGTCGCGGGGAGCGAGCCGCAGCGGGAAGCAAAAGTGGGAAGCACTGATTTAGTCCGTGCAAAAGTGGGAAGCACTGATTTATTCCATGCAAAAGTGGGAAGCACTGATTTAGTCCGTGCAAAAGTGGGAAGTGCTGATTTATTCTGTGCAAAAGTGGAAAACACTGATTTAGTCCGTGCAAAAGTGGGAAGCACTGATTTAGTCCATGCAAAAGTGGGAAGCACTGATTTATCCCATGCAAAAGTGGAAAGCGCTGATTTATTCCATGCAAAAGTGGGAAGCGCTGATTTATCCTGGCGCCCTCCACGCCGGGCTCCAGGGCAGGATGCTTTCAGCATCGGGCTGCTTCGGGACACTCAGGTGGATCCGGCCCGGCCCGGTTCGGGTGGATACAGGGCTGAGACCAGCCGTGTTTTCCCCTCGGGATCCACCACAGCCGAGCTCCAGCGGCCGGGCGCTGAGTCCCAAACCGTGCCGGGATGAGTCCGCCCTGCCATCGCAAATGCTACTGCCTTCCTACCCGGCGCCGTAAGAAACCGGCCTTTGTTGGCCCGGCAATTTATTCCTAACCGTTGCCCATCCGACGTGGTTTCTCCCGGACCAAAGGCGCTTGGATGGGCCATGGCACTGCAGGAACAGCCCGGAGCGGTGTAGCGTCGGCRGAGCTACCCAGATCCCGCGGGAACCCCGCGGCAGCCCCAGCTCCTGGAGCCACGTCGGAGGCGTAATTCACCTGGCTAATGACTGCAGAGGAAAAACTGCCCCGTGTGGGTTTTTTTCCGCCCGGAGGCGTGCGAAGCTGCCGGCTCCGGCGCGTTGAATCCCCCTTTCTTCGGCAGCTGGCGGCGGAGGGAGCCGGGGGCCGGGTTTGACCGCTGCCCCTCGGGGCCCGCGAGCGCCGGGGCTCTAACAGAGCTCGCCCTATCCCTCCCCGCCGGCATCTCTCCGTTTCCTCAATTTATTCCGCATCCGTCAGCGCCGGGCGGTCGGGCGAGCGGCTGCGGGTGCTCGGCGAGCGCCGCGCCAGCCGGAAGCGCCGGCTTTCGGCGAGAGCGCAGGCTGCCGCCTTGAGACCTGCCAAGCTC
>NW_020450680.1:774360-816230 GCF_003343035.1 Apteryx rowi | reverse complement strand
AAAACCCGCCTGGACGCGATCCTGTGCAATGTGCTCTAGGTGACCCTGCTTGAGCAGGGGGGTTGGACTAGATGATCTCCAGAGGTCCCTTCCAACCTCAGCGATTCTGTGAAATTAGCTCAGCAGAGCTGTAGTTATCTCAGCCAGCAAAGTGATTCCCTTTTGAATAGGGATATATTAGCAATGACATAACAAGAACCATGTTTATGTTAAAACTGTGTTTATTATAATTTGTTTTTTTCAAAAGTTATTTAAAGATTTAAAAAATGATAGCTACTTAGAAAGTTTGAAGTTTCTGAATAATACAACCAGTAAGTTTTATTTGGGGCAAAGAGTGACCCTGATACTAAATTTCATAAAGAAACTTTTAGAGTTTATCTTAACTCATAAATGACTTAACAGATTTACCTGTGAACTCTCTGAAAGTAGTTTACTTAGCCAACACTGGAAGTAATTGCAGAGAATTTGGGAATGATGAGCTGGTTTTGGATTTAGGACTTTATTTATTTATTTTTTTAATTTAGCAAGACAGAGGGACTGAATACCTGCTTCAAGTGTGAAATACAGTTGCACTTTGGCAATGAAGCTGTAACCAGTGCCTATAAATAATAATGACTTGCCACAATTCAGTGCAAAGCAAGAGTTGGCATGCAGCAGAGAGTTACTGTAGTCATTTTCAGTCTTGAAAAGTATTTTAAAAGTCCTACAAATTGCTCACCTTGTGGTTATAGACACTGAAGTAATACTATGAGTGGTAATGTTGTTACCTCTGTCTGGTGCTGAAAATATTTAAAACAGAGCTCAGAGTGATCATGCATAGAATCTACTATTTGTTACTGGGGAAAGAGTCAATACAGAATATTTTGCTTACATGGAATTTAGCAGACAGTAGTGCTGAATGTTGCTAAAAGGCACAATATTTTATCATGTCTGGTTTGCAATGCAAGATTAAAGTAGAGAAGAGAGAGAACTGTTGAACTGAGACAGAAAAAAGAGATTTGTGCAGTTCTGACTTCTGCTGCTGTGACCCATCTGAGGAAGTTGAGCTATTAGTGTACTTTGGACTTTTCAGCATAGTGTCAATGTAATTTGCAGATGAACTTTCAGAAGTGTCCCCACAAGTGCCTGGTATCTTTAAATACTTTGCATCTGTAAAATTAGGCAAATAAATGTTAATATTAATTTCAGTATGTAGTCCTAAGAACCCTCATAGGAAAGTGCTGGCTTTATCTATAAATCATTGGTCTGAATGCCTGCAGAAAAGGCAGGACACTGTTCTTAAGATTGTGTGTATTATGTCCATGATTTCAAATGAAGTGCTGCCTTTCAAGTGGCCATTATTTTTCTCTTTGTCTGTTAAAGCAGTCACAAGTGAAAAAGATGGCATTGATATGGATACTGGAGGTACCTACGTATGTGATGTTAGTTGGCTTCCTAACAGGCTGTCAGTTCAAGAAGCATAGTCCCAACGCGATTACAATCTCACGTAAGGCCAGAATTTCCTGACCAGAGCTTCTTTTCAAACTGTTACTTTTTTAATCTTGTTTTTGTTGGAATGTGATTCCAGTCTGTCATATACAATGATCAGAAAGAAAGAGTATTAACTTAGCAGGAGTGGTTCTCTACCCTGCTTTTCCCTGGTGGATGCAGAGAGCTTCAGAAGAAGCCAGTAGGAACTGACATGTTTGACACCACCAAAATCAGCACATCAGTACTTGTCCACATACAATGATCAGCATTTTGTACTCATTCTAAGTTTTGAGCTAAATCCAAAATAAGTGATCGAATGGTAATTCAAATACTTAAACTATTTCAAAGAATAAGTACTGAATAAAGGAAATAAAGTACAATTTTCTACTTCAAAAAAATTAGCTGACATTATGTAGCAACACTTGAATATGCTGACTGCAGTCCTTTTTCTGATGAGTTTTTTCTTTGCATTAGCGTGAGAAGTAGTATTCTGCATGGCATGCATCATGCACGCTGCACAGAGGCTGAATGGCCAGGATTCCTGAACTGGATCTGACTCATGACTCTGGCAATGTTTTTTTGCAGTGATAAGGAAAGGCAGGTATTAATTGTGTAACACAACCCATGTTAAAAGTGAAAAGCAATAAAATAGATTTTTTACAGTTTCTGAAGGTTGTTGATAATTAATATTTCCTTCAAAAGCTATGACTGTTTGCTGTTTTTTCTAAGATTTTTGCTCTTTAATAATGTATTTAAAATCTTAGTTTTTTAATAATATATAAAATAAATTAATCATAAATATAACTTTCTTAATTAAAAGGTTCTCAAGCAATTGATATCTAAGTTAGGAAAAGCTGAAACTATAAACAAAAATATTTCTTCAAGATACGGACTTAATCTGGTCCATATGTATCAAAGTCGTGTGAGTTGATACAACTTAAGGGAGTTGTGCAGGACTAGAGACATAAAGACATTTGTTTTCACACTAGTTGTAAAAATGATACAGTTTCTTGACCTGAATTGTTTGTCATTTCACAGATAGTTTTCCACTCCTTGGCAGCTGAGTTTTGTCTTACTTGACTTCTGCTGTTTTGTAATCAATGGCTCAGACATTTTTGCAAGAAGATGCTAGTTCAGTCCTTTCTAGCATATCTCATATGCCCTTTGTTAAAATGTTTGTTTCACTAATTTTTCACTCCTTGCTGAAATTACCCATAACTTGCTCTTTCTTTAGCAGTCTGCTTATTTTTGAACTTAGTTGTATTTCTAATCACATACATGCTGTGGCATTTATAATGCTTGCCCTGCCACACATCGGACTTTACAGATACTGTAATAAATTGTTACTTCCTTAAAAACTGTGTTCAATTTATGCAAGTAATGAGTCACTGTTTAGACTTTATTAGGAAGAGTTAGACAGAAAAAAATTCAATGTGGGAATTGCCATCAATCCAGTGGTTAATGCATTGGAATATACTAAAAGCCGGGTATAAGTGCTTAGCATGCCTAACTCAGCCCAGGGTGCTGAAGCCCAGAGAACAGACTTTTGTGGTGGGAGGAATCTCCCTCTCCCTCTCCCTCTCCCTCTCCCTCTCCCTCTCCCTCATTCCTATGCAGAACAACTTTTTTGAAACAATGAGAAGTGATGTAGTGTAGGAAAACTGTTTTCCATCCATTTCTACTAATGTGTAAATGAATTTGATCTGCCTTAGCAGCCTAAATGTGGGAAGGCTGACCACAGAAATGCTCAACTTGAATGTTAAGCACCAATTTATTTAAGTTCTTACTTGAAATTAATGCATCTTCTGATGAAAACCTGAACAGAAAATACTTCTTGCATTGTTTGTATGACACCTGGAGCAGAGCACTGTGGCCATTATTTGTATGATACAAAAAGTAATGGAGCCTTTCCTGCCTGGGGGAAAGACATCATTTCCCACCTCTTATGGGTGATTTAACACTGAAGCATGTCCTGTTGAGTTTTCTTATCTCTCCAAAAACAACAACAAACCTAAAAAACCTAAGAGCAGATATTATTCACTTTGAGGTAGAATTGTTAATCATAAATTTTTACAGTTATATATCCAAATTTTATTTGGAACAGAAAATATGTGGGAAATAAAAGCTTTGTCTTTATGGAAATGGGGAGGGGGGGAGAAAGGTCAAAAATTGGTAAATTTTTAACAATATTTTAAATCAATAGCCAATAGTTTAAAAACCCTTGGAATTTGAAACATCACATTAAAAATATATACTCTTATAGAGAATAGGACACTGGTTTGCATGTACCATAATATTTTCTGACAGTGAAAAGAAGTAAAGTAATATGGAACTGAGGTTCCCATATTCCATAAGGCTGAGCAGCATTCAAAGCTATAAACATTCATGGAGTTTTACTTGGAAGTGCAGAAGGATGCAGACAATGTTGATCTGTATAGGAAAACTGTGACACCCTTGTTTTTCTAGGAAGTAATGATCACAACAAACATATAACTTTGCATTCGTGTACAAAGGTCCATCCTGCACAACTTCTTTAGTTTCATCTTCTATGCCTTATCTTTAAAGATTGTAGATCCTTTGGGTTATGGACTGTCACTGACTATTTTGTTGATAGAGTCTATCCACAATAAAACTTTGATCTAAACCTATTTTGCACTTTAGCTAATAATAATATTGCAGAACAGAACATAATAAAATGTAAAGCAGAATAACTGCACATTAAATTAATCACTCGATTATAGTACGTGTTCTGAGCATTTAAACATCTGTTTTTGCAGTTAATATATGAATGTTTCTTTTCTAGCACTTTTGTTTCTCTCTCTTATTTCATTTCATTTCAGTATTTTTAACAGTATTAGAGATAAACCACAGACAACCTTAATGCAGAATTTGTTTCATTGGCTAATCAACAAGTGCTTGTACAAGAACTAGGGTTTATAATTTACAAGGAACAGTTCATACAGGAACATAGAAGAGATTTTATGAGAGAATCTGTTAAGAAGACATTTTTGTCTCCGTTTTGTCTGGCTATTTTATTAAGCAAGAATTGCAAATCCTGAGAAGGATCAGGAGGTATAATGATGCCTCATGACATACTTTTGGACAGCATGCGATAGATTAGATTATTTTAAGCCAAGGTATTCATTGACTTCATTAGTGATGTTAAATCACTGTGAAAAACTATGAGGCCACTGGGAGATGGAGAAGAGGAAATGAGAATTTTTAGGAAATATGGGTTGAAAGTTGCATTTACTTATTGTGGTCTGTATTTCGCTGTGAAGATTTTGAGGGATGAGGTGAGTGTTGTTTAGTTTTACCAAAAAAAAATAGATCAGTGGAACAATGTTTCTGAGTGTTTTGTGGTTTGTTATAGCGATGCTTTCAGAAGGAAGAGATGAAAAATGAGACAGGCAATAGGATGTTAAAGCTGTAGAATCAACTACCTGTTCAAAAAATCTTCAAGGAAACCCAGTGAGAGACTAAGGATCAAAAATACCATTCACTTTTTCCCAATTATATCAGTTGGCTTAATGACATATGCTAAATCCTAAGTCTTCCTAAAAATCTTAGACCTGTTTTATCTTTATATCCTTACAACTGAAAGAACACTTCTGAGAGGATGGCTCTTTTCTAGAGAATTGCCAACAAAATTTAGACATAATTTTTCTTATGAGAAAGATGACCCAGTTTTGCTGAGAAAAATTCATTACCTATATTTAGTATGATAAAAAAGTTTGATACAGCTCAATTGCAGCACTTTCACTGAAGTATTATAAATCTATGTATTTATACTTTGTCAGCTATGATTGAACAGTATCAACTTGAAGAGAGATGTAAAACTTTTCCAGCTCCACCTCAGAATAGACTTCTATTCTGTAATTAGCAGGCAGGCAGGTCTGATGCTGTATATTAAGAAGCTATTTATTCATACTATCCTAAATTCAGTTTTGTAAGACAGTTCTCGTCACAGAGATGATTCAACATTTAGACACTTAAAGCAACATGAAGATATGTCAAGAATTTGTTTTGCATTCCTCAAAACAAGCACAAATAACTTCAATATTGAAATGATTATATGTTAATCTGCCTGCTGTTAAAGGCCGTCTACTCAGGCAGCCAAATGTCATGTTATCATCCATTTCTAAACAGTGACTTTAATGAAAACCTAAGAACAGTTAGTAACTTAAAATTGAAATTGTAAATAAAAAGTATTGATCAGGTTTTTGTGATTGTTCTGCTTTCAGTGACCTTAATTGTCTATTCCAGGCCAAGGAATAGTATGATCCAAAAACAGGAGCAGTTTTGCTGAGAAATTTCCTTTTTACCAATGCCTTTGTTAGAATAGTGGTAAAAGCTATAGTGAACTTTAAGCCTTTTAAAATCTGCAGCAGTAGAAGTCTGTATCTCTCTGTAACAATGGGTATCTACAATAGGAAAGGTTAAGGGTAGGTGAGAAATGTATTTTTTAATTTTTTTCTTTCTTCTTTTGGTAGTGATAGCATCTGTTTTTCGACCCTAAGTAGGTGGAGAGAACTAACTGTACATCTTGCTTACATAAAAGCTAATCAGTATTTAACAGGAAAAGTCAAACATCCTTGAATTAGTTATAAAATATTTTATGTATTTTGTGTATTCCCTTCCAAAACTGCAGTAGTGTGTGTGCTGTTAGCACAATTTGCACACAGAATGACTTCTGTGGGTTTTTTGGGTTACTTCCTTTAAGATTGAAAGTAATCTAGGTAATAGGATGGGCAGGGAAATGGGCACAGATTCAGTCACTAGTTTGAGCGTGTGCATTTCAAGTTTTTGGTTCAAGATATGATGTAAGCTTGCAAAAATCTGTGATGCCTCCAAAAGACCAGTCTCCCTCTCTTGTCTGCCTGGCTGTTACTTCCTACCTTTGTTGCCTCTCCTCCCTTTCGTTCATGCGGCTGTTCATGAAGGGAACTGTGAATCTGAGCTAGCTGAAAACTAATTTTTCTTGTTTGGTTTGGTTTGCAGAATTAGTTCCAATGTAATATGTTTGTTGAAATGACAGCCCAACTTAGTGCACCCGAGAGTAATGATACCCCCCCATTTGTCTCAAGGTACTAGGAGTAGGCTTTTTGGGGAGAAGTAAATATAAATTAGGAACTYGCCCTAAGTGCTCATAACCTTCATTCTGAACTGATGCTGGAAGTGTATGAAATCATGCAGAAGCAAAAATAAACAGACAGGGTTACAGAATAAGCCTATACCAAAAGCTGGGKTTTTTTTGTTTTTTTTTTCTGCTGCTTCTTCTCTGTACCGAGGGAGAGTGTTGAACACTGCCAGCAGTTTATGATGCACCCTTGAACCAGAAAATACAGGAGGAAATGTTGTACTGTAGTCTGCAAAAACAGCTTATGGTAGTCAGCTTATGAATTTAGTAACAAAATATTGTTTCACAAAGGAAAAAGGGAAGCCTTTAACTAAAAAAACACTTTGACTTTTGAAACTTTTTTTCCTTTCCTTCTAACTGAAATAACTGGATGGATTTAATACTTCTGAGATGATCAAGCAAGACTGATCCATTTTTTGTCAATGGAAAAAAATGTGGATTGAACTTTCCAGAATCTAGTGTGGTGCACCTGAATGTGTGTATAGGCAGATAGATTGCTCCATCCGTCCATTAGCGAGGGAATTGGTTTGCTGTGACAGCAGTGTTTGGAAGATTGGTAAATCAGGCTGGTTTTTGTTAATGACCTGTTCCTACTCATTATCAGTCATTATTGCTGCATTTTCAAAGCAGTTACTCCTAAAAGTTTAAAGAGTGCTCTTCCCGTGCAGCCTTTCCCACAAGGGTCTCAGGGTGCCCTTGAAGAGGCAGCACCTGCAGAGGTGCTCTGAATTCTCTGGATATTGAAGGATTGATTTCTCAAACAAGCTGGTGATAAAATTTTCTTAATTTTATTTCTTTTAAAATCCTTCCATGCATACTAATCTGTGCAGACTAATCATCCTGTGTACTTACTCCATGTTTATGAGTCTTTAAAAATGTCATGCAGCTACATTTGCCTTGGTATTGTTTTATCCCTAACCTCATAATTATCCAATTTGCACGTGAGTTACAGAGTGCAAAAATATCATCTTTTGCTGGTGAGAAAGAGGAAGGGAGATGAGAAGGGATTTATTTTTTGTTTGGCACTATCTTTGCCCTCAAAATAGAAAAATTGTTCTCCCAGGCCTGCTTATTTTGGCTGTAGGAGCTAGCTGATGAAGCTTCAAAACGGAGACAGATGGCATGCACCTCCTTGTGTTTGGTTTGCCAGGAAAGAGGAGCACAAGATTAAAAAATATCAATAATAGTGTGTCTCTTTTCTTTGCCTTTTGAGTGACTTCCTAAAGAGAGGTCCCTTCTGGTTGGTGCTAAGAGCTTTTAACTAATAGGACAGAAGATTGCACTGCTGCTTCCTTTGGTGCACAAGTCAGGGAGAAATGGAAAGTTTTCTACATACAGCACTTAATATTCTAACCCAAAATGCGGAACTGGATCTTCTTACCCACCAAGACATGACACAGAAGTTGATTAATTTCAAAAAATACATCAGAACAATTTGCCTTTGGGAAAAAAGGCTACATATTCCTTTTTACATGCTTTGACAGTACTATTTATCAGGTTCTTTGTTCCATATAAAATTGATTAAAAATGTATTAAAATAAAAGATCAACCAAAATAAATTTAAGAAGCTGAGAGAGGTACTGGCCAAAGCTTTCATCAGAGCAAATCAGGAGATTAACTGTCACACTAAATCAAATGCTAGTGTTACTGCTCAGGACATGTCTGACAGATGTGAAAGTATCCTCCAAAATTAACATATTCTGATTTTACAGTGTATTTCCTCTGTATAGTTAAATGTGGTGATTCTGTGGATGGGGCATGGAAATAAAAAGAAAAGAATGTGAGCAGAAAGTTAGGGATTTATTATTTTTAATTTACAAAGAATTTTTACCAAGTGAGACAAATGCTGATAGAAAAAAAACCCCTGATGCTCACAGATTTAAGAGCAAAGGAGGCAACTATACCATCTGCATGTGTGAATTCCTGAAGGCAGGGAAGAGTGAAAGAGACATTTTAGTGTATTTTGTAAATTTTAAAGTAGATTCTGGGGTGCTGCTGCAGCAGAAAATTAGCCATGCTTTCTTTGACCTCTAGGACTATGCAACTGTAAAACCTGGCAGTTCTTGCATCAGGCATATAATTTGCTTTTGAGCAAGATTTGCATGTAGAAAAACATCCATTTTTGTTATATTGGAAGATTAATTTTACATAACTTACAGAACTTTGACATTAAGTAGAAGTTTGAGTTCAAAGGTAGGATTTTCAGTCTTCTCAAATATGAAAGAAAAAGTACTGGTGAAAACCTTAATAGGTTAAAATTGTTTATGTAGGTAAGAGGGAAGACCATGCATATGCAGAGTTACCATCTCAATGCTGAGATGTCTTGTCTCTCGTATGGGTTTGTTAAGGAAAAAAAAAACTTTAAGAGGACTTGAACTTAAGAGGCAAGTTTAGTAAACAGACAGTTTCTGTATATGCCCTATTGAAGGGAGCTTCATCTATGTTGTTGTAGACAAAATACTATGATGGGCTCAACCTCAATAGATTTTCAATGTATTTATTTTTAAAAAATCAGATTATGAATAACGAGATGTCATAGTGCATCAACTTTTCCATGGATTTGATTGGTTCTGAGAACATAACTGTGTTATGTAAATTTTCTGGAGAACATTTGTAAATCTTGTACTTGTGTACATCTTGGGGAAATGTGGTACTGCTCATGTTTCATCAAGTTGCTAAACACTAAAACGTTGCACCATAGGAAACATACAATCAGGAAATTGTGCAACCAGAAGCTTTTAACAGAAATATTTGAACTATGATTGAGACTTACCTGGCATAAAGTTCAGCTCAGCTCTTTGGAAGAGCTACAGCTAGTTTTCATGAGCTGAAAACATAAGATGAGAACATTGGCATGTTCTGCCAATACTCCTTTTATTTGGAAAATGTGTTCAATAGAGTCTGGGTAGATAAATGTGCAGATATAAAGTTCCTTTTGATAATAAGGACTCTGAAGTGTTATGGGCACTCCAGTAGTCCATGATAGGAGTAAACATAATTATGTGAATGGTAGTTGGGGAAAACAGCAGGTAGCTCACATAATTCAAATTGTGAAAATAGACACAAATAAAAAGTTCTGTTGGGTTGCAAGTCAGAAACTATGTGGCTTTGGCTTGAAATCTGCAATGAAATGAGGACAGATTATCAATTTCTTTACCATTCTTTCTGATAGTAATTAAAAAAAAACCTTAAGTATTCATTTAACAAGGATAATTTCTGAATAGCTAATTTACTGGATGCCTTTTTGTATAATGTATATGCAAAAAAGTAGCTAAACTGAGACCCACTGGTTACATGTTCGAATGCTGGCTACTGTCAGAGTCCCAGTACCTACTGTCAGGGTGTCATCTTTGTTTAATAAACTTGTTGCTGGAACTTACCTTATTGTAGAAACATCTAACCATCTGCATTTGATGCTACCAATCTATCTGCAGTTGGTCTTGCACGTGCTTTAAAAAATGATCTGCAAAAGTAGAATCTCATGCTTGGGCAAGGACAATTGCTGGACAGAATGCTATAGCTTGTGAAATTTAATCATAAACTTGCATAGTTATACAGCTACTTGTTTTTATTATCCCCCTGTTCCCTCCTGAGATGTGCCAGTTTCTTTTTATTGAAGTGATATAATTGGCTGATGGTTTCCAAGCTTTTTCCAACTGCCATTGTACTACAAAGCTTTTCCATTTATGTAGTTTCAAGTTTGATTCCTTGTCTTCAGGCTTATCTTCCATTATCTTTTGCATTCACCTACACTAAATGTGTTTTTCATTTTCTGTCTCATATTAAGAAGTGTTTTCTGGTGCAAAAACACTGAGGTTAGCACTCAGTGGCAGTGGTTTCTGTCTCATTCAATATGCCTGCTATACAACTTTGGATGAAAAATTTCCCTGTCCCTAATTTTTGTCATATACAGGACCAATAGAGGTGCCAGGGATTAAAGAGAGTAACATAACAGTCAGTTAAAGCCAAATTCCTAGTTTATGTGCTCAAACAAAATCCCAAGCTAAATAGGTTGGAGAGGAGCTAAGAACTGAACAAGTGCTGCAAGTCCTGTTCTGCCAGCCTTATTAAAGTTATATTACTTGCCAAAAGAAGCCTTATTGCTGTCACAGAGACTGTTACGGAAGTAAAAACAGAAAAGTCTTAACCAGTGGAGGGAGCTGTGTTCCCTGGGTAGATGTCTGTCCAGGAGAGGGCTCAACACTTTCTAGAGTGCTGAGAAAAGCTTATGATGAGAGCAGGGGCAACCACACTCGGAGACGTTGTTCATGCCCTAGTCAGAATTCCCAGTTGGATGGGTGAGTCTAGCATTTGACTACAGAGGGAAAGCTGGGTATTAGGTGGAAAGCTAAAAGCTGTGACGGGAGAAAGGACCTCAGTGCTCAGGACAGGACACTAACAATATTTACACAGAACAAACAGCTCAGAAACTAATGCCAAGAATGTTGCATTAATGGGATTATTGGTTTGACCTTGGTATCAAATAAAACAGTTGTTTACTAAAGGAATAATCATCTCTCTATCTTTCCATAGGCTTAATAAAATATACAGCTTAGGTTCCCGTGAATATTCACAGGAACCTAAGGTGGCTGAGATCTTTGGCCTTCTAAAATTCTTTCCTGTTAGCTCATGTCAGGAGCTTTCTCTGCATTTATCCCCGTTGCCTTGTCTTTTACAACTTTTCCCCCTTTCCTCTTGCCTTTTGCGTTCTTACTGTTCCATGCATTAGATCTTCAGTCAGCCTCATTAACAGCAAGCGCAAGATGCTGATTGTCGTATATAAAAGTTAAGCTTAAGTTGTAGGTCTGCTTTTCTTATTCTAAACTGATATCTGGCTCACCCTAATCTGCATATAAACATTGTTAGTTATTAACAGTGCTTGTTTTGTTAGCTAAAATATTAAGAAAAAGCTTCGTGTGCGGTTACGGACCATGAAAAGCTCAAAAAGGTATGGTCACTTCGCTGAAAAGAGAGTATTTTTTCATGCCTTACAAGACATGTGCAACACAAAGCAATGATGACATGCTTATATAAACAAGTACATTTTTTGGTGAGTGAAGAATAACTGAAGCTAAATTGATCAGACCTACAGGTAATTGTGTCTCATGTTACTGTAAAAATACAAAACTCACAGGCATATTTTGCAGGTCACAAGGCCCAAAATATGTAAAATATCTGGCAGAAGCAACGGTATCTCCAGAAAGTAGTTTGAAATAAATTTATTTGGGGTTTTCACCAGCTTTCAGGATTCATAATAAAATTTAAGACTGTCAATAAATTATGACCAAAGAAATAATGTGAAACGTGATGAGGAAAATAACAAAAGTCAGATGAGGAAAAACATTCGTAAATGAAAACATGCTCAAAATGACCTTTGATTTGTTGACTCCTTGTTTCTCAATTATCTATTGGACTGAGTGCCTATACTTGCTTATCAGTTTCAAGAAAGTAATATATTGAAGGGTATGA
The DNA here is from genome assembly GCF_003343035.1 of Apteryx rowi. Taxonomy (NCBI): domain Eukaryota; kingdom Metazoa; phylum Chordata; class Aves; order Apterygiformes; family Apterygidae; genus Apteryx; species Apteryx rowi. The sequence continues at coordinate 804,151 of NW_020450680.1, read as the reverse complement.
CCTACATTTAAAAAGGAAAAATATTTAAGGCTAAAGGAAGAAGTTTGACCACTTAAAATTGCTTGTTCGAGTACACAGCAATTCAAATTCTTAGTATTTTTAGTATTTTAGTACTGAACATTCACAAATACTTAGTATATACTCTTAGTTCCATTCCTTTTGGTAAAGTCAGTTCAATCCAAGTGGTAGTTTACTGAAATACTATTGTAGCTGTTGATGTATTTCCATGATGAAAAATGGAAGGGGAGGAGATAGAAATAATAACCTAGAGGAAAAGTTACTCTTACTTAAATTACAGCATGAAAAGCCTTTGACTTACAATTTTTAAAAGTCCAGTTAAAGGAAAGGGTTTCTGTCTATTTCTCTGTTCTAAAGACTTTTGTTAAAGTAATAGTCTTAGCTTAAAAAAAGTTTAAGTAACTAGAGCATGAAGGTCTCCCGTCCGCTTTCTCTCCCTCCCTCTCTCTCTCTTTCTGTTAAATTGTAATAAAAAGTCCACACTGTTCACAGAGATGAACAAGTATTAGCACGATGCCTATCAATACAGTATAAGGAATATTTTGTGTTAATTGTGCTAATAGATATAGGAATTCATGTTTTTATAAGGCCTCAAAGGCCGCTTAGTAGTGTCAGAGACATCCTGACAGCATATTTTCCATTTCGCATATAATAAAGTAAGAATTGCTTTAGAAACTCTTTCTTGTTTGTGAGTTCTGGTTTATAATTTGGCTGTTGCATCTCATTTTCCTGCTTGGAGATATTAAATATCTGGATGATCCTGACAGCTGTATAAAATGTGGACCAAAATACTTAAGTTCTCAGCAGGGGAAACCCTGAAAAGAGAGGGTGGAAGTTTACTGAAGAAGGTTTAGAGAAGACACTATGGAAAAGGCTGCTAGGGAACCAATGACTTCCTTGTAATTTTAAAGGGTGACACCAGTCCATCCGCATGGTACTGACTTTACATAAACCCTGTGTTCAGGGTGTTCTAGAAATGACTGTGTTAACAGCATTCTAGGAGTTTGAATATTTAAGTCATTTTCTTGCTGATTTGAGGGGAAATGTGATAAGTTTCACTGTTAATCCTATCTATAGCATTCTTTATTCCTTAATCGTGTTTTTTTGTTGTTCTTATATGCTTTGTGCAGTTGCTTATCATTCCTATATGTCTTAATATTACCTTTTTTAATATGACTGTGAAACAGCTAGTGTGGTGGCATGCTAAAAAACATCTGTACCTATAGCTTTGGAATTGCTTCGATTCTGTTGGAATTCCCCAAAATAAAAATCGTATAACACCTATAAATTCTGCTGCCTTCCTGGAATTGCCGTATAGTGATTAAGACTTTGATAAATGCAGATCCTTATCCACGCTCCTTGCAGAACTGAACATGATGTCATATGTACCTACACAGAAGTACACCAGTACTTCTTGTTTCATTGAATACCAAATGAGAGGTGTTCTCTTGTTGATAAACTAGCTATTTCACCTGGGGACCTGCCATGCAAATGGTAATGATGAGCTGATGATAATTTGTGAATGTAGCAGATGTGAGTTTGTTTACCAGCCTAAAGCTTTGTTTTGGTTTGTTTATTTTAGAATTAAATTCTAAATATGAGTAATTATAAGTATAAAAATATTAAAAACTTAACTGATCCTGCAAATGGCCTGTGGGAGAATATTCAAAATTTCTCACCTTATTGTGATTTTAAAAGTTTAAACTTTCCCTTCTCTTAATTTTCTGCTTATTTTGTATGCTAAAGAATGTCCAGGAATCTGGAAGAGAAGATCATTCCCTAATCTTTTATTTGTGCAGTGTACTTGCCAAAGGTTAACAGACAGTGCTCTTATGGTCATTCATTTGGCTTTATCTCATGGACTTTCAGAAAGTACCTTGACAGTGAATGCATTGTATGGGTCCTTTGGTAATTTTTCTCGCTCCTATCTATGTATTTTCTTTTTACGTTTCCAGCTGTAGCTGATTTCTTAATCTAACGATTGTTTTGCTTTTTATTTATGTTGGCAACTACAGTCCTAAAAGATTTTTTTTAACTGGGAAGAGAATGAGGGAAGCGAAAAATGTTGACTAAACTTAAAGCATCGAGAGTCCTGTTAAGGACTTAGGTTCACAATACTGAGTGCCACCTCTTTCTGGTTCAGTTTCTACACTAGGAATTGGGTAAGCAGATCTTGTATCTTTGCAGAATCTTCTCAGGTGTTCAAGAACAGGAATAAGTAGGCCAGTGGTGATCTGGTTGAAGAACCAGACTTTGTGGTTCAGTAGCAGCATATTTCTCAGTAGTAGGTGAATAAATCAGAGCATCAACACCACACCCAGTCCCAAAAGGCAAAGCAGAATATCATGGATTGCCACTGTTTCAGTTTAGGGAACGTCTGACAAACATTCAGATAGCATGCTTATTTTGAGGGAGTGGCATAATAATTAAAAAAACAAGACAAAGCTCAAACAGCCTCCAGTGACAACAGTTTCTTTGCAGCAGTTTGTTTTTGTTTTTACCTGAAAGTATAGAGGCATTTTTATTTTCTGCATTCCTGAATTCAGAGGTAAAATTTTCTGTTGCTGCATTTAAAAAATGATGCTTTTTATTTTATTATTAAATATTCAATACCTATATTATTGAAATGGCAAAAATATTGGGGAAAAAGGGTATAGTTTTATTTTCCAACAGCTGATTGCTCCAAATGTAGTTTCCTCTCTACAATTCAGGAAATTTTCATAACTCCTTACAGGATAAAATTGTCATTGGAGATTATATTGATGAGAAGTCCCCTAAAGTGCTGCATTTTATCATATACTTCTTGATTAATTGCTTTGGTATTTCAAATATTTGGGAAAATAGTTGTCGTATTGGCTCGGATGTTGTTGGTTTGCTGAAATTGCCTAGAATTTTGGGTTGAGTTCACTTCAACGTTTGTTTACTTTGATAATGCTCACTGGGGATTAAATTCTTCCTCCCTAAACTAATATAGGATAAACAATGTTTTCTGTCATAAACAGAAACACACAACTACCATTTTTGCCCCTTAATAACCATGTTTACTTAACTCTCAATGCTGTCTAAAATGGCCGTTGGTGACATTTGCAGATTTTTGTTATCTAGTAAATGCCTGTCGGAGGCAAACTGCTGAGTCAGCCTTTGAGGTCAGAAATGTGCGCCTTAAGCTTCCATTAAAGCATATAAACATGTTGCTAGTTAGCAGTAAACACCACAGAAACTGTACAGCATAAAATACTCAATAAGCATAAACAGTCTATCAATGTCCATAGCCATTGGCCTAAGGTAATAGGCCTAATCCTGACTGTATTGAAGTCTCAGGTTTTGACATTTTGACCCAGCAGAGCACCATATGTTGTGCATCTCAAAGCACCAGTCTTGAAACATTCAGAATCCAGAATCCCCCCCAAAATTGACAAATGTTGAGATTACAAATGTCCAGATCGACTGTGTTGCTGTGGTGTAGGTGAATTTATCTTTTTTTTCCTAATGCATGTGTGTATGTAAATAAGAAACTTAGGATTGCTGACTTAAACACTTGTGCTGTCTTTGATTAAGTCTCTGAGATAGGACTCCTGAATTCAAATGCTTGTGTATGTACTTCTTGCTCTGACAAAATTATTTTTCATCTATGAATCTTGTTCCTGACGTTAGAAGGAAAAAAGACACAAAGGAGACCTTGACTTTTTCTGTCACTAATTCACAGGATTTCATAACTGACTGTAGTTGCAGTAGTGGTATTACAGAAAAAAGCTGCAGTGAAGTTATTTTAAATTTGATATTATTGTTAAAACATAACTTATATTTTCATTTCATCATGAAATACTGAATACCCTTCTCAGACTATTCCCAGGTTGAGGAAGATGGAGGGGAAGAATAAGCACTGTGGTTTTCTTCATGTTTATAAACATTAGGAAATTAATTTCCAGAATTATCTCCAGATAATATCCAAAATAGCTTGGTAGAGGTATCAGGCATTCAGGTTTGCAGATGTTTCTCATAACATATTTTCTCTAGACAAATGCATAGAATTGGGCAGGTCATTGCAGTAGATGAGTGTTGTCTGTTCCCTGGTCATACTGGATGCATTAATTGAAATTGGCTTTGGATCCGTGCTGTGTCTTACAGTGCTATTGATGGGCAGGTTGAACCTGTTCTGTACCTCAGGAAGACACAAATCAGTCACCTCTGTTTTTGGTAAGTGTAGCAGCAGATAAAGCACCTTATTAGGGATATTGCTGAATTATCATCAATTAATTAAGGTATTCCACAGTTTTCATTCACAGTTAAGGTAAATATTTAAATTCTATTGGATCTATGTTTCATTAGGGGAAAAAAATGTATAGCAACAGATATTTCAGCTTTTACTTTCACTCAGGATATTGCAGAGCTATAAAGCACTGCTTTTATAAACAAGAATGTTGGTTGTTCAAAGTTTCCATTAGTTCACCAACGCGTTTGCTGTAGGCAGTCTCCCTTGTGGTGTCTGGCAGCAGAGTTCGCTCCAGAGAACCCTCACAGGAGGTACCAGGATGAAATGAAGCCAGAGAAACTCTCTCCTATTGTTTTCATTAAGGAAGGAAGAATCTAACCAGATGTTTGTTCATGACTACTGACAGATTATAGCACCTTAAGTAAGGTGCAAGTTACTTGTTTGTTTGATGAACTGTGTTATAGAAAGTCTCAGTAAAACATAGTGAACAAAAAATAGTATGCAGTTTTTACATGGAATGGAGTATTTGGAGAGATGTGAATTGCTTCTCATTTGAGGGATGAATTTGAGAGGTATTCACGTAACACTAAATATTTCTGTTGAGGGCTTATATATATAAGTAATTCTGTGTTATCTGGCTAGTGTTTAAGTGTAATAATTGATAGACAGGAAGACAGTAATCTCATAGTATCCTAGAGTGTACTCTAGACATTCATAGGAAACTTTGAGCTTAGACTAACATCTTGTTGGAATTGTCTTACAGTGGGGCTATTGACACTGTATCTGCTGTAAGCTGTGTAGAGAAGACAGTTGTTATGGAGCTGTAGGAGCGTTATAGAAGTGGCATGTTTTTCCTAGATACAATCTAATGCTAGTTATTAGCATGCAAATGGTTCTACAGCAAGATAAGGCTTAATTTCTTGACAAACATAAATTCAGCCAGGAATTTCAGAAAAGCTTTTGAATTTAACCTAAGTCAGTCCCAGAAGTTACCCAGCATAGCGTAATATTCTGTGCTAACTTGCAAAGACTAAGCTTGTCAATTCTCTGTTAGTATTAAACAGGAGACGCTGTAAATTGCCCTGCCACATATTGTCCTACTGCCAGAAGGAAAAATGAGTTACAATAGCAAGTCACTGATACAAAAAATGTGAAAGGCAGAACTCGGTCATCTTCATTTGGGTATCTTGCTGCTTTTCATAAATTTGTCAAGCTGGAATTCAGTAGGTTTGAAATTTTGAATCTAAGGCATGCTTTTGAAAATAAACGTGGGAACTTAAAAATAGTGACACATAGCTGTTTTGCTTGGTTACTGCCTGTGCAATCTACAAATAATGTAGTGCAGGATAAGGTACAGTTCATCAAAATAGCTAAAGGACAAGGAAAAATTTTGTTGTTGTTGTTTGGTTGGTTTTTTAAAAGAACCAAATATATGAGGAGGTAAGTCTTCCCAGGCTTTGATGTAGCAGGCTTTTTATATTAGATTTGTTCTGCCAGTTCTGAGCAGGAGAGGGCATGCATGTCAAATCCTTTTCCAAACAAGCCTCTCTGATTTCTGCCAGAGAACCAGCCTTACTAAAGCAAGCCAAAGTTAACCCTTATTTAGGAAAATAGCTTTATGTAACTTAAAAAAAAAAAAAAAAAAAAAAGGTGTTGTAGCTTCTGACAATAGGCATTGATTTAGTCTATTAAATAGATGATGCCATTGTTTCCAAAATGAGGCAAGGCCAATTTGGAACAACTTTTCTAGTCACCAGAGCAGATACTAATTTCACAAATCATCACTTAACCTTCCAGAAAAATATTCATAAATTAAGTCAGCAATTAATGAGATTTTAACCTGAAAAAAAAACAAACTTACTGGTAAAATGTGAGATAGATAAATATGTTTCTTCAGATCCTTTTACTAGTACAATACAATTAATACTGGTATAAGTAATAGCATAAACAGTAAAACATTAGGCTTAGAAAATATTTACCACCTTGTTATAAATAACTACTGATACAGTATCTTACATCCTTTCTTTATAGCAAACTAACAAAATTCAGAACAAAATTAAGAATGGCTTTGAAAGCTAAAATCTGATCCTTCTAAAAATGCATGTGTACATTAAAAACTTGTTCAACACCCCTGCTGAAGCCAGATCTAAAACCCCAGTTTATACTCAAATAATGAAAGAGCAAGTGCTAAAGTGCCAAGCATGATCAGGCAGTGCGTGTAATCAAGCATTTGGAATCAATGCTCTGGATAATGATATTCTGCAAAGCTTTAGAAGACAGCTTAAAATGTAATAATGGGTAAGTGCTAGTATGATTTTAGTGTCTTGTGAAAACAATGACTAGGGATTGGGACAACAATGTAAATCTAACTTACCAAAGGAAATATTAAGGATAGGAGATGGCTGTTTCTGTTCAACTTGTCGTGTACCACTTGTACATCTCATGTTTACATACCATGGAATGTTTCAGAAAAAACACTGAGAAACTACATTGACTTTTTGCCAGTAAGAAATGCAGTACAGCATTATTTAAGGACAGAATAACTTTAAGAGTCTAGATTTCAGACCATAAATTTATTTGTTCCTTACATTGGCTGTTGATTTTGGTTGTTGACTTTGATGAAAATGTATACCAAATTCTTTGAGTTCTCTATACACATTTGCTCTTGCTTGTATGGGAATCCATGTGCTTTTAAATAGTGTAAATGGTTCTGTTTATTGCTTTTATACCACCTAGTGTCCTCCATAAATCACAGTCCATTTTTAGATATGGTCAAAGGACTTGGCATAAGCTATTATGAAAAAAATGTTTGTTTACATCCCAAGTATTTTGCTACTTTAATTTACGGTTTGAAGGAAGATTATTTTTCTTTTCCAATAGAGGGAGAAACACTTAATAAACTTCAGAGTACTGTGCAACAAAGCCTAAAAGGAGAGAAAAGTATTATAAACATAAAATACTGAGTATTCTAGCTCTGTTGTAAATGCAGAAACAATTTTGAGAAGACAAAGGTATTTTTATAAGTAAAACTTATTGTTGCTTTAGTAATCAACTTTGAATTTTAAAAGTATCTGAAACTGGACCTTTCTGATCCCCCTTTCTGTTTGCAGTATCCTCAACTCCAATTTTCTTTAGCTTTACTGGAATATCCACTTAATTCTTTATGTGTATATAGCTTCTTGGAAACAGATTTTAAAAGCCTGCAATATTCTAGTTTATTTTAGCCAGAAATTCAAATGGGTTTTGTTCTTGTTTGATACCACTAAGCCCTTTTCTTCTGGTTAGAAAGGGATAGACTTTTACAAGTCCCTTTGAAATGAGCTATAAAGTTAGCATGAAAGTGAAGAGAAGAGGCTTTTCGGATACTAATCATTTAATCTCTCCTGAATATTTGCAGACCACAGTAATTATCTTTCTGTAAATATGTTGCTGGAACTTTAGGCTTGTGCTGGTTGGAGTAGAACCCAGAAACATTCCTTGCCAGTTCTCAGAACTATGATATTACACAGACCTTCTAGCTTGTGGAAATAATACAGTTATTACATCCTTCCTTTTATGAGCACTCAAAAATTTTCTAAAATCTAAGATGATTAGGTCTATGGTTATGATAATGAACAAGTGTGTGTGTATGTATGTATGTGTATGTATGTATGCATATAGTAATCCTTTTAAAAGATTCTTTMGTTTTAAAGTATTTTCTAGTACTCATGAGAAAACCTCTGTCCTACCAGTTTAGAAATGTTGTATGATAGCGATTGTACTAGGTATATGATATGTTGAATGTGAGTTGAGTTGTAGTTTTGTGGTGTTTACCTGGAAAGGACTTTTTGTTTGGGAGGTTTTTTTGTTCTTGTTTTTTCTCTTGTTTGACAGTTATGCTTAATACACAACCCTGAAACTGGTTCCAGGTTCATTGATGGAATAGACACAGCATACTGCTACTTAGAGTAGTAGCACATTGAGAGCCTGTAACTGCCCTAGAAAGAGTTCTTCACAGATTCAAAATTATTAACGCTTGACCTTTCTCTCTTGGCTTTGATTGCCAAGAGCTGTGTTTCTAACTACTGATGCTGTTGGTGTTAGTTGACACATGTCCAAGTAATAAACTAAGAGAGTAACAGTATTGACATTTTTTCTTGTAAAGGAGTGCTCAGAATTCTCTGTAAAGCTTATTCAGTGTGTTGATTTGGATCACTACTGACCCTAATGAAGACTGAAGTAGCACAGTGATCAAATAGTGCAGGCTCCATGAGCTGTTCTCAACTTCCTACATTTTATCACTCCCTCAGGGTGAGGCTAATTTGCCCACAGAAATTTCAAAGGAGAAAGCATCTTCACGTATGTTTGGTTTTGAACTATTTCAAAATTCAGGAATTATCCAGCAAAAGTAATTTCTTTACCAGCCTACATCTTAAAGTAGCAAGAAATCCATTGAATAGAACTGATACTTTGAGCCAGCTGTATTTTGTGGTCTTCTTAGGTCTGTGCTACTTTGAGTATGCTCAGGTTGTATGTTTGGCTGGGGTCTGAGCCCTGGCCCAGCAAGCTTCTTGGAAAAGAGAAAACCTCACGTTCTTTGGTCCCATTGAGAAAGTGGTAGGTACCATACTCATCTGTAAGATAGTGTTGCAATTTGCTGCCTCATGTTTCAGACCAGTGTACGCTGTGTCCATGATTCTCCTCTGCTGGCTGAAGGCAAAAGCAGAGTTAATTTAAACCTCCTTAACATCACTCTCTTCCACTAAATCTGAAGAACCCCGTACCTCTCCAATGGAGTAGACACAGTGACAGTTTGACTGTAGAGATCAGGAGACCTACTGAGCTCAGGTCCAGGCAGACTTGTCCCATGAAACTATCCAAAATCGCTCTGTGTAGTATTTCTCCTTTCTTTCCAGTACACAAGAACACTGGTTCCAGCTTGAGAGATTGTTAGTTACTTGATTAACTGCATAGTTTACTTCCATGCTGTGTGTAGGAGGAAGCTCAAGCATCGCGCTGAAGTCTGACACGTTTCTTGACATTTCACACAGGGTTTTCACCTTGGTGACCTTGGTGGTCTTACTGATGAGGCCGGTGATGTAAATACTCTTTCACACAGTCTGTTAGAAGTCAGTTTGTAATCATTTAATCCAGACTTGCTGAACTGGATTCAACTTTTTTTTATTTAACTTTATTTGCAGCAAAATAAGGCTACCAAAGTAGTGCAGAAGACCTAAACCTATGAGACTGTATTTGCAGTTTCCCCAGTTAGCCTACATTATACTGTGGGGTTTTGTTTTGTTTTGCAGCAGACAGTTGCAATGTCACTTCTATATGGGAATATTCTTAAACAAAACAAAATTCTTTTGCTCTAGATGCAATCTAAGTTTGATACACTCTTGTTTTACCTGCCGAAAGATGTGTTAGGTAAAGTAAAGCTGTCCTGTTACAACTGGTTTGTTCAGCTGTATCCATTTCAGACGTGCCAAAGCAAGGCAAAATCACTATAAACATGCTCTGAGAAAAACAGAAGACAGTAGGGTTTTTTTGACCAATTGCTTACACACCTTCAGTTAGTAGTTTTAGTGGGTGGTTTTAATAACCCAATGACCCATGAATGCCCCATGGAAAGCTTAGAAAAGCATGCTGTTGCAAGAAAGTTTTTGCTGTAAACTGTATATAGCTTTGTTCTTGCCTAGAATTTTCAATGTTAGGAATAACTTGAGAGCAAGGGATTCCAGTCATGACAAATGAAGGAGGTGGTTTCACATTAGCTGTAGCAAACCCCGTTTTCTTAGTTGGTTGGGAGCCCAAGAGGTTTCCAGGCTTCCCTAACTCACATTGCTTTTTTCACAGGCACTTTTTGGCTTCTCAGTAGTAGATAATATTAGTGATGTGCACTCTCGGAGGCCTTCTCTGCTTTGGACTACTTTCAGCATGCCAGTATGAAAGGTGCAAGAGGATTAATTTAGGCTGTGGTCTCATGCATGCACTTTAAACAAGCATAAGTCAATGCTGCCATTGCCTTGTTCCGGCATCCTCTCAGCCAGTCCACCCCCATGGCACGGCTTCCTGGGAGCAGCACAAAGAATCAGATCAGGGTGACAAAAATAGTGCAGTCCTCGGATGCCTGCATGAATGCTTGTGCTGGCACCAGGGTGGGGGCAGCAGGCAGTGGCTAGGGGTTGGTGGCATGCTTCTTAGGGCACTAAGGCAAACTTAATGTGTGTATCTGTGGCGTCCAAACTCCTGCTGTGCCAATGAAGGAGGCCTCCTCCTGCTCCAGGACTATTCTGGGAGAAGTATTTCTGTTGCTATAAGGCTTTTTTTCATGATAGTGCAGTATAAATGGGTTTTATTTTAAGAGAAAGGGTTTTCAGCACAGGGTCTTTATCCATGAGTTCATTTGCTCCTTCTGTTGCAGCTGCTTATTTCTCATCTTGAAGTCGCAGTCTCTTGAGGTCTGGTAACTGAAGGGACAAAGCTGCTAGAACAAACATCTTATAAAATCAAATTCTAAAGAAATGCTTACAATTGGTTTATACCCTGTTAGTGAATTTCACCCCATCTTTCAGAAAAAACGTCAGGAACTGCTCACTTGCTAGGAGAGAAGGAGAATTGTAGAAAGCTCCGTAGGGACTGAACAGTGCCATAGCATTGTTCCTTTTCACTTATTTTGAGATAATTCCTTGTTACCCAGTGTTGTTCCCTTTCCTGTCCATACTCTCCCCACCCCCTTCTTGGCTCATCAAACATAGTTGCCCAAATTCATTCCATTATTCCACACTGTTTACACAAATCCATGCAAAACCTCTAACTATAAAAATTAATAAATACAGGTTTCCTTCAGAGTAATTTTGTCTTTCCTTCTTCTGTACAGTGGGAGTGCTACTGGGAATCTTGTTGTGTAATTGTAGTACCAGTTATTCATTTCAAATTTTCTCTAATACAACAGCTACTTTTGCTTCACAGGTCAACTACTGCACTGATTTGGGATAGGAGAATAAAAAATAAACTGTGTGACTCTGAGGTGGCAGAAATAAGTAATTTTTATTTGACAGAAAGAAATTATTTCTGTCTCCTGAGAGTCTGATCACACAAACATTGTATTGGCACAGCAGAGAGGTAGGAAACTGTAGCAGTGGTGCTAGAGGGACAAAAAAGTGACTGAAGAGGAAGGGAAAAGACAAAGCTCCTAAAATTACTGGTGGAAAATGTTTCTCTTCACTCACTTAGTAAAGTTCCCATTCACCATCCCCAGATACATATTCTTCTCCTTCAGTTGTGTCAAACATCAAATCAATTGCTTGTGTCTCTGAGACACCGAAACCTCTTTAAACTGTAATAAAAAGATAAACCAGTTTTCTGTGAACATGATAAATGATAATAATTCATATAGAATTATGATGATTTCAGAGCCATACAGCCACTTCACAGAATTTGTCACTGATTTCAGTTAAAGCAAGACAATCCTATATAAGCATCAGATTGTAAGACAAAAATAACATCTAACAGTACAGACTAATACAAAATAGTTATAGTAAAAAATATACGGTATGTGTTGTTTTCCCCACAAGTTACACTTGATGACTTGTATTTTATATATGTATCATTTATTCCTAATGTTATGGTTCTTTTTCTGCCACTTTCTAAATTTGCAGCTGTGTTTTTCTCAAAATTAAAAAAAATAAACTAGATCAGATAAGAATGCAATCATCCCAGCTCTTAATCAAAAGCCTGTTGCTGGCACACAAATATCTGGATTTTTTTTGTGTGTGTGTTAGCTGTCAAAATTCCATCTGTCATGGAATTTTTTGGTTCTAGTATCAGAAAACATGATGCAATATCCTGAGGTTCTGAAGGCAGCGTTGCAAATTTGTCATTGTCTGTTCTTTCTGATCATTGCTCTGCTTCTGGTAATGAAGGACCAACTTTTTTTTAATTGTGTATATACAATTATATGCAGTGTTTATATCAGCAGTTAGTCTAAACATTCATAAAAATGGTTGTAGGGTGTCCGTGTTTGAATATTTGTGGGTGGCTACAAATGGATCCATGTGCAATGATAGTAACTGTATGCTGCAGCTGTTTTATCTTATTTCTAAAGATTTGACCCTAAAACTGTTTGTTTACACAAATTTAAGSAAAAAAAGTATGACTCCAAATACCCTTTCACAATCATTTCCTTTTACTAAAGTGGCAATGTAAAAAAGGATTTTTCTTGAGAAGATGTAAAACACTGGGTGCTCCAGCCAGAACAATCAAGTGTTTCAGCATGAATCATGCTAAGTTGCTGAACCAGACTCTTCTCCCTGTGGGCATGTATCTGTTTGCATATATTTATCAGTCTGCTTGGAAACAGGATGAGAAACATTCATACATTGCCTTTTAGAGAAGAATCTGAATGGAGTTTTTTATCCTATTAAAAAAAAAAAAAAAGTATCCTAGGGAAGCATGTAGCCACTTACTGTAAACTAGAAAGAGGCTTTAAAAGTTTTCTTCCCACTGATTTGCAGACACTATGAGTAGTTAGTTCCCCTTTTCTTTAGATAATTCCAAGCTCCTGTTTAACAGTGAAGAATGCTGTTATTCTGTCTCCTAGTTTAATCTCCCTAAGGGAGGTAATTCAGGAAGCCCATACTTTCTTGTAATTTCTTGATTGTCAGGGTATTTTGCTCCTGTATTTTTACTCATGACCACCCATGAAGCACATTAAACTTAATCTGATTGTTAACGTGCTAGCTTTAACAGCAACAAATGCTTCCAGAACTAAACTAGTCTCAAAGTAATGTGTCACTACATGTAGTACTACACTTAGTAGCCAAGGGCTGACGAAAAACATACTGACCTGTTAAAGTTATGACCTAGCTGCCTCAAAATCAGGTTAGGTACAGGTCTAGCTAGGAAGCACCACTCAGAGCAATTACAACTATTACAATTACAGTAGCAAGTATAGCTACGGGCAAGCTGTTGGAATACTTTTCCTTTGTAATGAGCCCTTTGTCTAGCAATAACTATTCCAGCATTTGACATTAAGCAAATTTTTTATGCTTATCAGCAACTGTGAAAATGGTTGCTTGCAAAGAAATATGAGTTGTTCACACTGCTTAATGCACATAAATGAACCTACATTAGGAGGCTGGTCATGCACGGTCTCCTGTGTGATTAGTAAAGGTGGGGGAGCTCCTACGGAAGTTGTTTCAGGTTATGGGACTGTGGAACCTGGAAGTACTTCAAAGTCCAGGTGCCCCATCAAACCACGTTATGATTTTGTCTGAAGAGCAGACCCAGGCTGCACCCTCCACTCTTCTCAAATTTTGTTTCCAGGTCAAGGAAGCCTGAGTATCCTTTTTTTTTTTCTTTTTTTTTCCCCCCTCCCTTGTTTTCCTCTTTCTTTTGACATCTTTGAAAATCAATGTTACCGATTTACCTGCTGATTTCTTAGGTTGCTTATAGCTCCTACTCTGAGAACTCTGCAATGAAAAACAAAATTCTAACATAAGTATCTTTAGAGCTTAGCTTGTATCCCTCCTTCAAATAGCAACCGTATCAAAAGCCAGAAGTATTTCTGAAAATAATGAATTTGTTATGAACATTTTCCATAATGAGGAAAATGCCATGTTGTGTTTTTTCAAGAGTAGATTCAGTATTTATGGATAAATGCTGTTCATATAAAACCTCCCTTTTCATTTGTAAAAAAAAAAAAAACATATCAAGCAGCTAGAATGGCAATTCCCCCCCCTTTTTTTTTTTTTTTTTTGTATATTCAAGGCTTACTTTCTAGTGAATCTGACATAGCCGACATTTGAAATAAGGCTGGTGCCAATCTTGGTTTGTGAATGTCTGCATATATCTTCAAAGCATAAAGATCTATAAAAAGGCTGCTTGCTTTCTGTAGATGTTAAAATACGTCGGTAGGGGTTTGAAAGACATGGGAAGAATCTGACTGAACTGTACCAACTACTTTTCAGTGAAAACAGTCATTCACTTTCACCCACTATCTAGTAGATTATAAAACCTAGTAGAATTTTTTTATAAGGAACAAGGCAAAACAAATAGCCTGTGGAAGCAGGTAACAAGGGAATAACACATTTTTTTTTAAACCTCCATTTTTTGGTTTGTTAACACTTTACAAAGCATAATCTGCAGGTTTAATAAAAATATTACAGTCTCTGTGTAGTTTAAAAATGACAATTGTAACCATAAATTGCCATAATGTTTTTTCTCTCTATTCTTTGGCTGTTTGTTTTCAGGGGCACAACAGTTTCACCACCATAATCTGTGTAGCATTTGATTTATTTTCATATACTTCCCTTTCTCATTTTTCCCCAGGCTTATTCTCTATACTGGAGATCAAGAAATGGTTCAGACTGAAAAATATGAATCTGAGCTCCAAGGGCATTTAGAGATGGGCTTTGTTTCAAACCCATCGTCAGCCATACACAATAATAATAATAATAATAATCTCCTTCAGTTCTTTTTTACTGTAAAAATTCCAAACATTTTGAAACAGTGTAGCTCAATCATGAGGTGGGAGGAGAGAAGAGCTTCAGCTTACATCAGACAGACAAAAACTGAAGTTAAGAGTTGAAACTCCCCAAGGAAGAGCCTAAAAAAGACAAATGTTTGACAGCATCCTGTAGAATATCAACACTGAATCACGTAGGTCTGTGTTCTGGACTGAGTGTGAAGCAATATCCCTGAAATTTATTTGTGGTCAGTATTACTCTGATGAACTGGCCCAGCATCATAGTTTAGTCTCAGTATATCCTGAAGGGTTCTTTGCCAAGTAGTTGGAAAGGCTTGAGGAAGCTCTTGAAAGCCTTTTAAGTTAGCTTCCCTTCCCCCCTCTCTCCCAGTGAGACACAACCTGTCTCATGGAAATTCAGCCAGGCAAGCTGCTTCCCAGATCTCTTGGTCCAGTGACTTGAAGCTGAGATATGTGGTTTAGATTTCAGGCAGTTGCACACAAATGTGTTTAGTTGTATGTCTGAGTGATATTTTTTGAGCTGAGAACTTTCAAACACAGTTGTATGTATTGATTCATTAGTATATTCCATAAGGTTGAAATGCAGATGCAGCAGACTCAATTGTGACTCTTCCCAGATGGAGCCTTCTGATGCCTCTGAGCACCTGATGTTCCCACACCCTGACTGCAGAGTGACAGAGTGGGCATTAGTGGATGGGTAGAATGGCAGGCATGTATGTTGGCGACGTTTCTCTCTACCAGTAGAACTGGCAATGCGCTCCMAAAGTCAAAGTCATTGCCAGTGAGGAAAGTTTGTCTGAGTGGGTGGGGTAGTGCAAATTACCTCTCCCTGCAGCAACAGAAAAGTGGAAACCAGACTGTTTTGCCAAGTAGGAATCTTGTTCTGCTCCTTGGGTTGCTAGCTGGAGGATTAAAGAGGGAATAGGACCTTTGTGCTGCCCACATATCCAAAACTCCACTGATGTATTATTAAAAAAAAAAAAAAAGTTAATATTTGCTAGTACCATAGCCATTTTTTGGTATCCATATAGAGAATAATTTGAAAGGTACAGCCTATTGTTGTTAAAGAATGGCAGTCATCCATATAATTCATGTGAGAAGCAGTATATAGAAAACAATATTGCTTAAATTCATGTCTGTCTTCAAATTCTATTCATATCTGGCTTCAAAGTTTTATATCTGTGCTGTTTTAATCTTGTCATGCTGTTTGTCTGCACAAGTTTTTTTTTTTTAATTCTCACTAGCATCAACATTCATGTAAACATCTGAACAAATGATATACCTCTCTGGTTTTTATTTTGTGAATTCAGTATATGATTAGTAATCTCAACCATTCTGCACCACTTGCAGTAGGACTGCAAGATCTAATGGAGCATGTGTGCCCTTGCTGTCAGAGGGCATTTTTATGACTTTGCAAAGTAGAAACATAGGGAACATGTTGCAATGCAGTTAGGAAGAAAGAATAAGAGAAGCATACTCTCATTCAGAAATGAGTTGGCTTTCTTAATTAGGTTGGCTTTCTTAATTAGGAGTTTTATACTCTTAGTGAAATACCTGTAAGCTGCTACTCCAATGAATTTGCTATCAGTGCAGTTTCTTCTCAAGAACATTTTTTGATGTCCTCGCTATTCTTTGTTTGTCCAGTCTTTTAATTATAAAACTATGGTTCATGATTCTCTTCACCTCCACTCTCAAGCACAATATATGTCCTAAGCAGATACGCTTAGTAGAATCTAGTATCTCCATATGGTTTTGAGGGTGTAGTTTGGTGATTGGCTCATGTTGCTTTAGGGCTGTATTTTACCATGAAAAGCATAATCCTGTCTTTCCCAACACCACAAGTATCTTACCACCTCTTCCCTGGTGAAAGCACTAGCAAACAACTAGCAGCCAGTTGAATTAGTAGCTGATATGATTGAAAAGTAAACCAAAAAAAAAATATATATATATATATATATATATATATATATGAGATTTGACTGACTGTCCTGTGCTATGTTGCAGAAGAAAACTTGCTTGTAAGAATTGCTTATTAGCAATACTTTACAGTAACATTTATTGTGTTGATTCTGACATGGCTCCCTACAGAATAAAAACCTTGACATTGATGAATTTCCTGAAAACTTTTCAGGAATCCTTTAAAACTTCACACACTGCAAGAAATCATACCTGACAATTTAACCAAAATACATGTTAGAAGGAAAGCAATGGGAGAAGAAACAGCTTAGAATTTCCTGGTTTGTTTGGGGCAGGTGTTTTCTGCCCAGTTTATGGATGCTGTCATGCATGTGAGAGGCACAAACAGTTTAGTTAAGCTGCTATGTGAGTGAAGGATTTATTGATCTTCATTAGCAAATCTGGACTTATTTCTAAGGTAACATTATTAAACCTTACATTACCCCAGCCTTTCAGAGTAGCATGGTCATGTTTTCTGTAGTATGGCTCTGTCTAACTTCACTTCTTAAAGTTGTTTTTTTTGTGAAGCGCTTTCATGCTTGGAGAATATTTTTCAAAGTTATAGCATCAGTACAGATCCACAGAACTCTTTATTTGCATTTCCAACTGCTCTATAATAACTTCCATCTGTGTTTTATCTATATTTGTATTGATTTTTCAGCTATTCTAGCTGATGTCTGTCCTTTGCCTTATTGACCCTAAAGTCAACCAAAGTTATGGGCATACAGCCAATTTCAGATGGCATTAGGTTAGTTTACTCCCTCTTAAAGTAGTTTAGGAAATGTTCCTCAAATATTTCTGTTATTTGACAAGCCTGTTTAACTTTTCCAATTTCACCCCCTTTAGTCTTAATTTCCTCCTCCTTAATGTTTTGCAATCCTAGAGAAAGGGATTAGAAATGTACCTCACCTTCACCTATTATTCAAATTTGTAGTTTCGTTTGTCCAGCAAAATGGATTTTTTTTTCCTGATCTTGGGTTTATACTTTTTTGCTTCGTGCTACTGTGCATTTGTCTTTTAAGATGTACATTTAGTTATATAATCCTGGCATGCAGCCTAAACTCAGAATTACTTTAAAGGGAATTTGAGTGTGCAAGGAATGCAAGATCAGGCCTTTGGAAAATGGTTCAGTGGAGTTGCTTTTTTTTTCTGAACAATGAATATTTATCTTAAAGAATTTCCATGACTCTTGGAAACTTGTTTCACTTCTTCGCAGCTAATGTGTGTTCCATTAGCAATTTTTGGCCTGAAGCCATCCGATTCCTTCAGGCTTTGTTCAAGTGTGTGGGGTTTTTCCTCTTTTTTTTTTTTTTGTTTTTTTTTTTTGTTTCAGTTTTCTGTCTGAAGTGATTCAGCTTTGATTTAGTGGCTGTTGTTTCTGATGTTGGTTTGTGGCGTTTTTTGTTTCCCAGATCAGTGAGTAGAATTGCAGTTCCTTGTTTCAGAAGCCCAAACCTTTATTTCTATAGAATGTGCAGGATTCAGTCCAGACAATATTTGATAAAAGGATAAGTCTGATCACTTCATGTACTTTCTTATCAGGCTTGTTTTATTCTTTGAGGACCACATCCCAGACAATAATATCAGACCATACTGCCAATCATACTGTTCTGCTGTCTGTGTTGTTTATGGCATGCTTTTCTCATAGCTTACCAGGAAATTTAAAAAAAACCTGTATTACCTTTTAAATGTATGTGAGACTGTTTCCTCACTTCACTGTATATCATGTCCTTTGGAATTTACACTTAAGTTAAAGGAAGCTATACAGTGTTTGTTCGAAATACAAGGCAGGAAATATTGATGCAAATAAATCAGTCATATGGGCACAGCTTTTTAAAGGTGTTAAGACAACATGAGCTAGTGTATCTACCTAGCTGTCTGTATCCAGAAAAGAATAGCATATTTTTCCCTAGGGTGAGCTGAGGGGGGATGAAGGATACCTAAAACGTATGACAGAAGGTTCAAGGGGAAAAAAGGGACCTATGATAGAAAAGAGTCTCTGGCTTCCAGGTGTATCAGTGGAAAAGGCCAGACGGTGATAAGCTGAGGTTGTGTGCTGCAAGCAGTGGGACTTTCCTCCTTCATGCATGGAAAGGGTAAGGCTCATTTTGGTGGGGTTTCTCTTCTGTTTTTTTGAGTTGTTAAACATGTTTCTTATTTTTAAGTGCAGTACCTTGAGTATTATGACATAAATCATGCTTTGTTTCAAAGAAGCAAATATATGTTGYGACAAACTCCTGGATCAGTCACAGATGAAACCTGTTGTAATCTGAGTAGCAGTGTAAGAATAAGCAAACAGTGGAAATTCCCTCCCTGCTTCTAGTACTCCCCTAAGAGTTAAAGGCCCACGGTCTTATTCCCACTGGGATGTGCTTGAGGGGAGCATGGGAAAAGACACTGGTACAGCTAATGAAGTGGCCATGGTAGCGAGACATCTTGACAGAAATTTGTTCATGTTCGTGCCTGGTATTTAGCCTAAATTGATTCCAGTGGTCCTAATTTTAAAAGATACTGAACTGCTTCCTAAGATATCCGGAGTGCCCCCAGTTCCGCAGAGATTAACTGCGGGAGTCCAGCCTTGTGTCTGATTGCTATTCAGTTACTTACAGCAACATACTCCCCATTAATAATGATTACATTTATCCAGAGAAGATCTACAATTTGCTCTTTGAATTATGTTTTATCACCTTGTAAACTGTAGTTTAATTCTACCACATTTTTCCAGTCAGAATATATTTCTCATGTTCTTTGCGTGACAGAATAACATTTTTATCTTCAGTACTTTCTCAGGTAACCTTTTCCTTCTGATTTTGTAGTTATTGTGCTTTCATCATCTCCTCAAGCATAAATTAGATTCTTAATGTGGCTTAATGTTGCTGCTTGAAATCGGAGCAGCTTCTTCTGACAAGCCTGAATGTTGAGTCTGCCTTCCCCGAGCAAGCTGAACCACTGTTAGGATTGAAATATGAGCTCTTTTTCATACTCTTCTTCACAGCAGCAATTCCGTATGGTTCCTGGCTAGGCAAGGACAGCGGAAGTAAAACCTCCTGCCACCATGTTTTTGTTCTTTGAATCTTCTGGCATGCCCATCTCTTTTAGGACTGTCAGAAAGTTGGCATAGCAAGTAACTGTGTAGATCAGCTGGGAACTCTTCCCTGTGTTGGAAGAATATCCAGGTGGGAACTGGTCTGCCTTTTGGCCACCTGTGAGGCTAGAGCAGTCCTGGGGGCCTGTCAGGAAGAGATTGAACCCTCTTTCAAAGTATTTGTCCAGCTACTTATATAGKGAACATGGCTAAGCCTTTTTCCAGGACTGCTCTCCTTTTTCCCCCTCTTGTTACTTACGTAAATGCAGTCTGTAGAGGGTTATTTTACAGCTATTGGATGACTGAACAAGGGATTTTGGTTACTTTATTTTTAAAGTAAAGTACAAAACATTTGTAAAGTATTTCTAAAATAAAGTATTTAAATAATTTATAGGACTTGCAATAAGTCTGTGAGAAATAGAGAACTTATACAAAAGATTCTCGCTACAGCAGTAGACAAATGTTATTTGGAATGTCTTTTTAAATGTATATATACATATATTTATTCTCATATATATATATATAAATATATAAATATTTGGTTAATCATAATGTGTCTGTTTGGTTTAGAAATTTCTATACAAGGTAGATTGGTTCAGTCTAGAGACAGTGGTATTGTCCTGGGCCCAGACACTCTCAGGTAGTAATCTTGACAGTACACCTACTACAGTAATGTATTATCTTTAAATATAAATGCTAATTTCAATATGTTAGACAACCCTTTTTTTGCCCCAAATCTGATAAACATCCTATAGCAAAATCCTAAATACTAAACAATTTTAGCTAACACAGTAGAGTATCTTAGAGAGAGTTAGATACCCCCTCCCTAGATACTCCCCCTGCTAATGAGCAGAAGGAAGCATAGGTTTTACAGCATGGCAGAGTACGAAGTTGTAAAAAGAGCACAGTAGTCCTTTCAGAACAGAGTCCGTGAGCTGAACAGACCCTGCAGAGAAGTAAACACTGTTGCATTATACAGGATACCTATAGGGAGATCTCATTATGCCAAACCCAGAAGTAGATTTCCTTTGGATTTGGCAAAGAAGTAATTGAAGAATGTGTTTGGCACTGAGCGTACTGGGGAACTGTCTCCCCCCCCCCCCCAATTGAATTCCCAGTGGTTTTTATTCTTTTTTTTTTCAAAAAAAAATAACATTGTAACTGTGGCCATGTTCTGCAAGTTTAAGGTAACCTTAATGAAATGTTGTAAGTCAGCACACGTTAGTGTATGTTAGTCATAAGGGCTGTGTTTTAACAAAAGGTGTTATGTTTCTTCAAATACAAACCATACGTGTTACAGTATTGTAGCAAAGCCTTGGTGCAAGTATATTATATGTTTAGTTTAATCAAAGTAGTAGACTTTTGAGAGAAGTATACAGTTGTCAATCATTCTTTACTGGCACCCACCCCATTACTGGGGAAAAAAGAGGGGCTAACTTGTTTTTGAAAGTCCAGTTTTGAACAGTAAGTAAGTAGAAATTTACTGATAGGAACTGTATGTCTGTAATGCAGTCCCTTTCCAGACAGGAACAGATTGCTGTTGTGATATGTAAAAATCCTCATTTGCTAGGGGTTTGGGGGCTATTTGGGGTTTTTCTTTTCCTACCTTTTTGTCAGACTATACATAATAAATGAAGCTGAATTGCTTTTAAAATAGCTCCTCTGGATAAGTACCTTTTTTGGACTAGAAGATAAACTCATTTCAAGAAACCTAAAAGATTTTACAGTTACCCTTCCCATTTAGAATAGGCAACATCCACCAAAATAGTTTTTCCACGCTGTTAATATCAATGGAATTACTGAATATGCCAAATGATCTGTCACCCACACAGTCAGTGATACCATGAATTAAACTTCCTGCCTCAGAACTGGTGTCTGCTGCTGTTGCACTTGCTCTTACAATGCAAGCTTGTAGAAGTCCATGAAATTTTTGGCATCCCATAGATTGCTGCCTAGGCACTGGCCTGCAGTAACTGCTACATATATCAGCTATTTAACTGAGATGAAAATAGCTATACAAAGGAATATGGTATCACAGAACCGCATTTCTAGAAAGAAAGTGCTGTTAAAACAGATTTGGTTATACTGCTGATATATGCAAAACTTGATGCTTCGCAAAATTCTGGTAGGTATCCCAGGAAGAGAAGTATGGTGCAACCTCAAAGCGTTACTGTGCATCAGACAGTGTTAATGGTAACAGTTGGTCAAGTTTAGCATGTAAGGATGGATGAAAGTTGAAGTTAAAACTAGTTTGGACAAGTTTGTTCACCCACTTCTATCCGTATGTATCACCAAAAAAAAAAAGTTATGAAGTTGGATACAAGAAGCTAGTTCATAATCTGATTCCCTTTAATCTCTACTGTCTGACTTTCACACAGAATCTCATCCAGTTACCCTGTCACCATCTGAACAAACAGCAGGAACGCAGGCAAGCTGGACTCCTTGCTTTCGGTTCCCCTCTCTCATATGTGTGATTCAGAACAGCAATTTCTGGTAAAGTCCTGCTAAACCAATAATACTCCAGTGTTCTATCATAGGTCACTCTACATGCAAGGACCATGGATTTCTGACCTACCGAAAAAATCTGACACATTCTGAGGTCATACTGAGCATATGCAAAGTGATTTTTTTTGATCAGAAAGTTTTTTGTTTGCTTTTAAATAAAAAACTCATAAATTGGCCAAGTATCAGCATAGTTTCATATAGAGAAAAAAGACTTACTTCTGGCACTAGCAAGATCCTTTGCCAAATAAATTCATTCTCTATAGAAGTGCTCACATGTTAGAGCATCCTTAAGATAAAAGAAGCACAGTCCACTTTTATTAATTCCAATTTCAAAACTTTCATTTCAAAAGTAGCTAAAAGTTCTTTGTTTAAAACTTAAAATAAAATTATCCTGGACAGAGATTTGGCATGGAGCATTTCAGCACAAATGGCAAATTTTGCAAAGTCATAAACAGCTGATTGTAGGTTGTTCTATCAATGTGCTGTGGGCCTCTGTAATAAAAGATTAGGTGATGCTTTGAAACAGCCTATTACTGCTCGTCTGCAGGCTGTCTGAACATTTTCTCCTGTAACCATGGAAAATGTCTTGGTGGGTTTCACACCAACACCTTTGGCATAGATAGGAGTTGCACTGATTTAATGTCCCTTTGGCTGCCTTAGGGAGAGAGAGTTTGCTGATGAAAGAAGTTGTGGTCTGTAAACAAAGTACCACGCAATGGTGAAAGAGTTCTCCAAAAAAAAACATTTTGATCCAGTATACGGGGCTGGAATGGTTCATGATCTGCAAAGTAAGGAAAAGGGCCAATCAACAGCTTTTCTGTTCTATTTTAGAACAATTGCATTCCTTTTTCTAAATCAAAACATAGCCATCACGATTATATAAATGTAACTCTGTCTTAAGTCTGGTTCTCTTCCCTCATTTCCTGTGTAGTATGTTAGCTGCAGCTTGCTTCAGACTGTTTTTTCTTAAGCTCCCAGAAAATGTAAATAGAACATGAAACTCCTGCCCACCAGTCCTCTCAGTAAGTGATTCTGAACTCCCACTAGGAGTGCATTAGGCGTAAGATTAGTTATAGCAAGTTACTATTTAAGCTTTTTTTTTTTTTTTTTAATGCTGTTATGTCTAGGGAGAAGAAACCTGGTTTCTAAAGGGCAAAATTAGGTCTGTAACATGTTGTACTTTGACAGTTTGACAGTCCTGGACTTTACAATGCATGGGTTTTTTTGGTATGCATTATAGTCAGGTTTGGTTGCTCAAAAATTATAGTCTTATCCTGAGCATCCAATAAACATGACTCCTACAAAGGAAGTCCCACTAATACAGTGGACCAAGAGAACTAATATAAAATGATTTTGTATCACTGAGTTAATTTTATTGCAGTGCTGCTTTATCCACTATTTAGCACTGTGTGGTTCTATCCATGGATCATCTTCTACTTTGCCCAACTGACTGAGACCTATGGAATACAGGGTAAATTTTCACAGAATCACAGAATGGTTGAGGTTGGAAGGGACCTCTGGAGATCATCTAGTCCAACCCCCTTGCTCAAGCAGGGTCACCTAGAGCACGTTGCACAGGGTCGCTTCCAGGCAGATTTTGAACACCTCCAGAGAAGGAGACTCCACAACCTCTCTGGGCAACCTGTTCCAGTGCTCTGTCACCTTTCCTTTATAGCCATCTTCAATTTGTCATTTCTTAATTTCATCCTGCCACTCCTTGCTGTAATCTGTCCTTATTTATGCTTTACCACTTGCAGATATCACTTAATGAAGTCATGCATGATATATTTCTCTCTTAAACCAGCTTGGAAAGCAGTCACCTACTTGCTATTTGACAGTTATTTCTGCTCCCATTCTGTGCATTTCCTCCATTTTGATAATAACATGGCAAATGGTTTGCAGATCTAAATACAATACAATGGGGTATGTCTACCATACATACAGAGAACAGTACTTCCTATTCCCATGAATTTGTGCCCAAGTATCTATAACAGGAACATTTTCCTTGGCTGCTGCTATCAACCTAAGTCAAATCCATGACTTTTTACCCCTCATAACTGCATTATACTTCAGAATAGCTTTTATCCAGGTTTCCCCATGGATATATTTTTAGTACTTCTGCACTGAAAACTCTGGCAATACTATTTAGTTATGAAAGCGCATGATTTTCATTCAGATATATAATGATAATGTTGCTCATGTGGGTTTGTAATCAGAAAAGCATGCTTTAAGATTAAATGAGAATTCATTTCAAGCAGTAAGTTGATCTGTAGTACTGAAGTACTATTGACCATGGTAAATTTTGATATTAAGGAAGCACATTTTCAGTTTCTGTAAAAGGGAACATTTCTTTCAGAGTCCCAGTTATATATGTAGTTGACAAATATCTGTGCATTGATACTTGAAAAAAATAATCATTTTAATATGATAGTTACTCCATCATAAAAAGCCTTTCTGTACACTCTTGTTTGAATGTTTAATGCTCTGCTCTAAGTTCAGGCATGTAGTTCAGTAGCACAAAGCTGTTTTTCCTATTGAGAGTCTGTTTTGCTTATCATGGTGAAAATGCTGAGGCAGAAAATCTGTCTCTATCTTTCTTGTGATGCCATGCAAGTATAGTTTAATGGACAGTTAAACTACATAGATTAATTTTAAACTGGGAAATATCATTCTTTGTGTCTATGTGGCTTCTTATGGATACCTAYACAATTCCATGCATGCATTCCATATCTTTCCATGAAATTTCTGGGACAAATTTGCAGTAACCAGCAATGAGCAAGCAGTCCTTCATTGCATTATCTTCATTGCAATGTGGACACTTGTTTCTTCCACAGGTCTCTAGAAAAAGAAAAATATATTAAGCCTACAGATCATAATTAGGCCAGTACAATTTGGGATGATACTTTGACAGGAAAAAATAGTATATTTAGCTAATAAATGCTTCTTTGAAGGCAGCAACTTTGCACCAATTTTTAAAAGTGTTTTCAGGGAATTGATGAGCCCAGTATCTGACAAATTAGTAGCTAATATAGAAATAATAGTGTAATATAGAATAAAGAAATTATAATAAAAAATAGGCTCATGGATACAATCTATGTAATATGACATTTTGGGGAAATCAACATCAATTTTTGTAATCAGAGGTAATACCTCACAAACCTATTCAAATTCTTTGAAAGAACCAACAAGGAGCATGTGGCTGAGTGAAATTTGGTTCACACAGTCCACTGGGTTTCCAAAGGGTTTTCTGTAAGATCCTCAACCATTCTGTGATTCTGTGTAACTGATACACCAGAGGGCTGTGCTGCCATTCAGAGGGACCTTGACAGGCTGGAGAGGTGGGCGGAGAGGAACCTTAAGAAGTTCAACAAAGGCAAGTGCAGGGTCCTGCACCTAGGGAGGAATAACCCCATGCACCAGTACAGGCTGGGGGCTGACCTGCTGGAAAGCAGCTCTGCTGAGAAGGACATGGGAGTCATGGTGGACAACAAGCTGGACATGAGCCAGCAATGTGCCCTTGTGGCCAAGAAGGCCAATGGTATCCTGGGGCGCATTAGGAAGAGCATTGCCAGCAGGTCGAGGGAGGTGATCCTCCCCCTCTACTCAGCCCTGGTGAGGCCACATCTGGAGTACTGTGTCCAGTGCTGGGTTCCCCAACACAAGAGAGACATGGAGCTCCTGGAGTGAGTCCAGTGAAGGGCTACTAAGATGGTTAAGGGACTGGAGCATCTCTCATATGAGGAAGGGCTGAGAGAGCTGGGACTCTTCAGTCTGGAGAAGAGAAGGCTGAGGAGGGATCTTATCAATGTGTATAAGTATCTGAAGGGAGGGTGTCGAGAAGATGGGGCCAGACTCTTCTCAGTGGTGCCCAGTGATAGGACAAGAGGCAATGGGCACAAACTGAAGCGCAGGAAATTCCATCTGAACATGAGGAAAAACTTCTTTACTGTGAGGGTGTCTGTGCACTGGAACAGTTGCCCACCCTTGGAGATACTCAAAAGCTGTGTAGACCTTCTTTGATTCTTTGATCCATTGTGAAAGGCTTCTGAAGAAACTCAGCAGCCAGGATAAAGGCTTGACCAAATAAAAATAAGGATTTAAAAGAAAGAAACCAGAAATAAGAACAAACTGTTGATCCTCAAAATAGCAGCAGATGACCAGTTGAATTCCACACAGACCTGTGCTGGGTCTGGTACTGTTCATCATACGTGCCTCTTTTCCACATCAGTTATGTTTAGACAACAAAACAAAAAGAACTTCCCCAAAATTAAAAAAAAAAAAAAAGGTATTCAGGGATATTTAGGTACAACAGATCTGAAAGGGATGACTTTTAACAGTTAAATCATTATATATTCTCATACTTAGGTGAGAGAATTGTTGAAGTTTATATATATATATATATATATATATATATATATATAAAAAAATCAGTGTGTGCATCTATACATGGCAAAATGTTCCATCTGAGAAATGTGATTATATATAGGTGAATCATGCATTACAATATTACTAAATGTTTTAGCACTTATGTTACAATGCCCATATTCTTTTTTATTATAAATTACAAAGCTGAACACTAACACAGAAACTCAGTTTTATTTTACTGATAAAATGCTGTTTTCTTCTGCTTGTTTTCATAATTATTTTAATAATAGTAGAGGATTTTTGTAGTTTATGCATTCAGTATTCCCTAGTAGCGGGCTAGAGTTGATGCCAGTACTCTAAATTTGATAAGTGGTTGTGTGTAGTATCTAATATCTTCAGGTGATAAAGCTTTTCAGGCCCTTCTGGTTAATGGTATGATCTTTCCTGGCACATATATATCCCGCTGTTCCCGCAGACCCTACTATTTATTAACTGCATAAAGCTGTGCCATGAAATCTGTGTGAGGTTGGACACCGAGAGCACCCTCCCGCCGCGATGTATTTAGGCCTGCGGGACAGCATACGGCTCAGCTTTCCGACGGCAGTATTTCAAGCCCTCGAGCAAGGCCCTGCTGCAGCACTCGGTCTGGCTGCACCTGCTGAGTTCCTGCACGCAGTGCGGTGGTTAGAAAGAGAGCAGGTTCGTTGGGGGAGGAGAAGGAAGGATTAAATTGTGCATGCACAAACTGGCAGCTACTAAAGTGAGAAGCTGGCATGGGGAACACACAGTCTGTACTTGCTGGAATATTGTCACTGGGGTAAAAGGTAGCAATTTAACTATATGGAGTATTTAGAGGAAACCTGAACCTTGAAACCCATCTGAGCAGAGAGGTGTGGAGTTGACTGTTGACTTCCAGACTTTTGGGAGATCATCCTTTTCTTTTCAATTCAGGTGTAGAGCCCTACATTTTTGTATGCATTTATCAAAGTGTTTATATAGGTTTCCTGAGAGCATTGTGAGTTCCTCACTCAGCAGAGACATACTCAGCTACTTTCAGCTGTGAAATGTGTCACAGCAGCACCAGAGCAAACATAGTACAGCACCTCAAAGGTCGGAGGATGTAACCTCCTGCCCTGAGCGTATTCATTATGGTGTGATTCAGTCCTTTCAGCAGAACTGACGTCAGATGTTGGGAATGGGCACGATATTGTTGGCAGCCTGCGCAGCGAGCTGTTCATCAGCAGTGGGAGCACCTGCTGGAGTTGATGGGGGGGTTCTGCAATAAACTAAAAAAGAAAGTCCTCAGGGATGGAGAGAATGATCTGTCCAGTTACTTCATTTTGGTTTAAATTAGTAATTGACAATCATATGTCCTTTTTCTCATTTATTCATAAAGAATTTCTGTACTTTGGATTTTAGTTTTGGCATTTTGTCAGCTATGAATGTTTTTACTAAATTTACCTAGAAATGGATAACCTGAAACTAGCAGATTTTTCAGGACATAAATTCTGCTACTTAGCTGTTCCTTTCATAGGTAGGCTATATGTTTTTCATTTTGCCATAATTTTTTTCTAAAGCTGAATTAAACAGGGTAGTTTATGTATGTAATGTATGATGTGGTCAATACATTTCTTTTTCAGCTGTTTTCCTAGGTTTCTCTGGTTTGAGAGTTTCTCACAAATAAACAAACTTGTTCAGGCCTCTGCTGAGGGCAAGAATGCAATATAAAAATACCAGGGCCAATTCTTCTGTCAAGCTGAAAACATAACTGGTGCAATGTGTTGGGTGCAGCAGAAGGAGTGTTACAGGAAAGTGATTTTTTTTTTAATGGACCTTTATACTCTCCCTAATTATTATTTTTTAGACCAGGAGCAGTCAGTTATTTCCCTGTATGTCAGTGATGTAACGTAGTGCTGTTTGTTCCAGTCTGATACTTGTTTTCCTCTTCCTCCAAACATCTCCATACACAGGAGGCTGCAATAAAAAAAAGAACTTCTAGCATTGCTTAAGGACTTCTTTTCACAACTTGATACTAAGCAACATTAATGAGAAATCAGGGCATGCTTCCAGGCTCTCAAATAGAATTAGAAAGTTAGAAGTTTAGCTACAACTTCTTACTTGGTTGCAAGATCCTGTTTCTTGTCCTGCTGTCTTGCAGAAGGCTGTCTCACAAGACTTTTACTAATTTTGAGTCATTACGTAGTGAAGGGTATTCCTTTTAAGGAGTCGCAGCTCAATAATTTCCTTAGTCAGACAGAGGTATCTCTGCATGTTAATTTTGTTTTAGTTATCACTGTAGACATACTTAGTATATATTCCAAAATGTTATCATTTCACATTTCAATTTAAGGAATGAAATTGCTTCATGAAGGATTCCTTGGTATTTATTTTAGAAGCGACTACCCCATAAATGCCCCTGATCTTCCACTTTAAAGAAGTTAAATCTGTAAGATGTGGACAAAAAAATGCTGTGACCAACAAGACTAATTCTTGGTCAGTGTTCTTCCTTGCTCGCTCTTGGTGTTGGGTAAACATGTATTGTTAGACCGTGAATTTTTTCTCACCACGTTCTTAATTAGCTGGTGCGCTGCGAGCGCTATATAGGTAGGAAGCAACAATAAYAGTAGGAAATGCTCTGCTAGTGAATTTATACCTTCTTCCAGCAGATTAGCTGTTCTTTATACTACTGCTAAAAATAGTTCTTTAAGATATGTTTTGAGAGTCAATCTAGTCCTGTTTGCTTTCTTGATGTAGTGTAACAGCCACTTTTTTAATAGGTTGCATTGTTAAGGGTTTGTTTTCTTTGCAGAGGGAAGCAGTTAAACCCCCCAAACGGCATGTTGTAACATTTCTTCTGTTCCAAACAACAATGAAAAAGATGAAAAGAATCTAATTTCATTTTTTTGCACTGGAGATTTGTTTTTCCTTTGTCTTGTTGCCGGTGGCTTGCTCACACCGTGCTGTGGCAGATTAAAAATACCTCCAAGTTACGTTAACCAGCAACCCTAGCATGTTTTTGCCCGTTTAAGGGTATTAACGCTGCTGAACGGAAATGAATTGAGGAAGAAAAAGTAGTTAAATAGTAGCCCGGGAAAGAGCGCCCGGCCGCCGCGTCCCGGCGGGCTCCCCGCGAGCAGCCGGCGCCTGGCCGTGTGAAAGGAAACGCTGCTGCTGCTGCTGC
>NW_020450680.1:677433-774296 GCF_003343035.1 Apteryx rowi | reverse complement strand
GGGCCCGCCCGCACCGCCGCCGCGCCGGGGAAGGTGCTCCTTACATGGGCATGGCCGCGGCCGGCGGCCGCTCGCCCGGGGCCCGGGCGGGGTGGCCCGCTGGAGCTGGAGCTGGAGCCGTGCCGGGGGATCAGCGAGACAAAGAACAGGCCCAGCGACCAAATAAGGCAGCTGGAGCCGGCGCATTTCAGAATACGAGCGGCCGGGGGGTGGGAAGGCGGCTGCCCGCGGGACGCGGCCGGCTTTTTTGAAAGGGGAAGTGGTAGGCACGGGGGCTCGGGGCTCACAAGCTCCTCTTTATCCTCATGTAATCTTCTGCCAGCAAAGCCGAGGGACTCAAGCTGTATTTGTCGTATTTTCTCATGTTTCTGAAAGCTCTTTATAGATTTTTGTTTACCGAGCAGGGATCTTTGGCAGCCCCACTGTTTAGGAGCCTGGAGATTAATGAGTCCTCCTCTGCTGGGGAAAAAAGCACCCGTCATAGTTAAATTTCAGGCATTATGAAAAGTTGTGAATTTTTGCCTGGTACAATGATCTGATGAGAACTTATAAACTGGTCTAGAAAGGGAACATACCCCTTGAGTGACTGAGATGTCTTTGTAGTTGAGAACTGTAGTAGGGAAAGAGAGAAAATGAGCACTAAAAAACAAAATTTTGACAATTCTGATAGAAAAGCATTTCATAACAAAATGAATTGGTGGGAAGATATTCCAAAATATCAGAAATGCAAGTGAGCTGCTGCTTTGAACATAGCTATGGAGTTCACACCCTGCAATTCTAACCCAGTGCCTTGGGACATTTATTATTATTATTATTATTATTATTATTATTATTTCTGTTTATTTGGGGCTGAATTTAAAATATCTTATTCCCAGTGGGGAAAGATACAGAACACTATTCACCTTTCCACTTCAGACTTGCTCAGAGCAGGCAGAATGAACACGATAGAAACATTCAGGAGATGAAGGAGCAGCTGTGATCTCTGCTAACTGTGAAAGCTGGAACAGAGAAAACTAAATAGCTGTGGGCGCAAACCTCAGCAGTAACATTTAACATACTGGCCTGGTTTGCTCTGGTTTCAAAATGTTTGCAATAGACTGTCTCTGAAATTCCGTCTCTTTTCTATAGCAAACAATTAAAGACACTATAAGTTTGATATCCCAATGAAAGGAAATCAGTTATGCCTTGATCTTGAAATTGTGCATAGATGAGCTCATAAACCGCTACTGAAAAACATTTTAAATATTATGGGTGAAGCTTGACGCAGAAGAAACAGCTTCTTCATCTTTCCTGACAGGCCTCCCAATTACAGCAGCTGTAAGTTACTGAAGTGTAACTAATTGAAAGATATAACCCATGCAGTATTAGCAAACAAGGAGTATTAAAGAAGAGAATGTAGTGTTTGAGATTTGAGTTGGGAAATAGGAATTAGGACTACAGGGTCGCATTCCAATCTCTTTAACCACCTGTGACCTTATGTAAGCCTCCCAACAATTTAACCATCTGAAGTATAGGTAGGCCTGTCACAGACACACATTGAGGCTTGCAAATATGATTTCAGTATCACAGCTGAAGAATGTTATGCAAATTTTACTATGGTCTAAAAAAGCAACCGTAGAAATGCTGCTTACAAAACCGCTGAGGGTAAGCCTCAGGCGAGGTTATTTCACTCTTGATCCTGACTTGCTGATTGAAACAGAACAATTTATCAGAACTGCCTTTGTAATTTCCTTCATTAAATAAAAGTAGAGAATCTGAGAAGAATGGTGGTGAGGGAGGATGAGAATGCAAGAAGTTGCAAGAGTTGGGAGACAAATGTTGAGCAGAATTGGATGCACAACTGGGGAAAGAAAAGAAACCGGGCAGGAATTAAAAAAACGGTTCTCCTTTGTGGGGTTAAGTTGGCAACTTAACACAGATCTATTGCTCCTCTGAGTTTGTGGAGTGAATCGTTTTCCAGGTATTTATTTTATTTTATTTAATGTAGCTATTTCCAGAGCTCATCAGCATGCTATGCCTGTAGTTCTACAGGCCAGGAAACTCTGTAGGGTTACCCACAGTCAAAACAGACTGAGAACTTGGGTACCTGAAATATTTAGGTACTTTAAGGAAGTCATGGGGCTTAAGGAGTGCCTGAGTTTTCTATACACCTGCTTTTCAACTATTCTGGGCTTTCAAGGCTTTCTCCGTGCCATCATAGGAGTTGCATAGTAAGTCTCATCAACATCATTTAAACAATTCAGTGCCTGAAGGCCTTCATTTTACCTTTTGGATGAACGTAGCAATCAGTGTTACAACAAAGAAGGCTTAAACATGAGTCGTGTCATCACCATTTATATGTGTATGTGCTTATCCACATGCATATATGTCAGTTAGAATGGTAATTGCCTGCTTATGAAAGTTGTCTCAGCAAAAGCAACTTCTGATTTTTGTTTTCCTCTATATTTAGGAGTTTGGAAAAAGATTCTGTTATTTTGTTTTTATTAATTTTTGTTGTATTGTTTTTTGATAGATCAGAGGCTTCGTAGTATAATTTGCTTTCAAATATTGTCTCTAGGTATGGTTTCCTCTCTGTGAGAAACGTAACATTAATGGAGTGTATTGGCAGAACTGGAAGTGATAGAAAATGTTTGTTCAAGTAGTCTTTCTTTTAAGAAACATGTGACACTTTATTTTCCAGAAGCATTAAGAAAAATAAATGCCACAAACAACTTGGTACAACTCAGTAATTCTGACACTGCAATTTTCATCCACAGGAAATGATACCAAGCAAAGTGCTGTACAGTTATGACCTCAGTATCTGTCAACACCAGAAMGGTTAGCTAGTACAGGGTGCCTGTAATATGGGATTCAAGAGACTCTTCTGAGATAGTGCTAAATACTTAAGACTGGCAGGTGTTTGGCAATTGCCCATTTTAGAGGTACAGTCCTTTTTGTTTTTAGGAAAACATAACTTTGCATTCTAGTATTCCAAAGAAATCTCTTACCTTTCGTGCATTCCAAAAGGATTTGTGTCCAGTTCCTGTCTTGGCAGTCCCCATTCAAAGCTTTTAAATGTTGGCAAGTGCAGCATGGGAGGGAGGGGATTTAATTTTATGGAGATCACTTTTTTTTTTTTTAAGGTTGAAAATCAACAATCGTTGGCATGTCAGGGTTTATTTCGCATAACTGGTGTAAATGGGATGCATTTCCTTTGTATGAGAAGGACAGGGAGACTGCTGAATTGGGCTCAGTACGTCACTGGCTTCAGTCAGCTGCATATGAATCAGTTTGAATGCTTGCAAACTCTCAGTTCCCTCTCCTAGCTCGCTGGTGTCTGTCACTGGCACTTCCATCCAAGCTTAACTATGTTTGAACTGTAATATGATGCAAAGCTCAATTATAGCTAGTTGAAAACTACATGGATTGATTTACGGGCCTATGTATACTCTTGAATTAATGTCCAGTTTTTAAGACCAAAAGAATCTTGTGTCATGTATGTCTACCCCATGTAGAAAAGGCCATTTGATTCTCACTCATAATTTCATCCTAGACCTCAGAACTTTTAAATTATACTTCTTTGTTTTCTTTTTGAAAAAAATCCTGTTTGGATTTAAAGAATATAAGAAATCTACTCTTAACTAGCCTAAATCAGAAATTGCACACTCCACATAGCTTGCAATGTCTTTGTTACTCACCAGCTAGTATTCTAAAATTTTTAATATCATAATGAAAAAAGCCAAATAGGCAAGTAGAAGAAAGGAAATAGAACTTTATTTGTAGCATACCACCAAATGGAAACTAGTTGTTGTGGATGACATTGTATACACCATATTAAAATATACTCCCTTCACTGAAGATAAATTGCAAACAAAAAGACAGCATTTAAATACTGTGCATTAGTAGTTTAAAGATTTGACAGACTCTCAAGAAATCCATTGAACTGTTTTATAATCATTTGTTTTCTCTCAGATTGCTTTAGAAGTAATTAGTTTGTGTAAGAGCTTTCCATCAGCATTTTCAAATTCAACTTTTTTCTGAARTCAACCTTTTTTAGTTTTCATAATTTAACTAGTACTAATCTAGTTTTGTTTACAGGGTGGCATAAAAAGTGTGTCACCGTTTCTGTACTTTTCTCAATTCATTCTAATAAGAAAAATAAATTCAGCAAAGAGAAATGTAAGTTAACTCAAAATGAGTGTATATTTGTTTCCCATGCAGCAAACACTATATCCATATGAAAAATAGACAGTTTGTTAACTAACTTGCCTTGCTTTCAAAACAACCTAAAAACTGATTGGTACAGATCATAACACAGTAATTAATCAGCCATTGATATTTTGATTTCATGTGAAATTCAGTCAGTTTTTTCAATCTTTTTTTTTTCCATGGAATTGTATGAAATCACATCTTTGTTTTGTGAAGCTTCTAAAAGTTTGAACCAATGCTGACCAAAAATCCCCAAGACTTGTTCTGTCAGTTGTTTATCTTTTTTACTAATAGCATCAACCATCACCTCCATCAGTTAATAGCAATTAATTGTTGTTTCTTTTGCTTTTTGCTGTGTTTTTTCCAAAAATGTTTGTTGTAATTGTCATTATATTTAAATATTTCACTTAACTATTAGGACTTCATTGTAGCTCTATGCAATTGTATGATTACATGTAAATAAATTTCCCACAGTTTAGTGTCCAAGGCATTCTTTATGCATAGTTGGAAATTACTTAAACTATAGAAACATTTATGCATCTGTAATGATAGACTAATTTGTTTACAGGAAAGAATTACAGATCATGCTAAATTTTAAGTCAAGTGTATGCTTTGATTCCTTTTTCTTTGGATCTTTATCTCACATTGTGCCTCATATTTGGTTCCCAGTAAGTCAAGCTTCATTTTCACTTTCCATGCCCAGTTATGCTTATGGAGTCACAGTGAAGCAAGTGTCCTGGGCCAAGCTGATGTGCCCAAGCTGTACTTTTGCTTTCATCCTTCCATCCTTATGTAGTGAACATGAGCATACATGCATAGATATAAGCTTATTTTCCAAAATTCTTGAAACATATGTGCAAAGTATGTGCAATACAAGAGTTGTGACAGTAGAAGACACAATATCGGCAAACTCGCTTTTCTTTCCTCCAGTATTAACTTGCTCTGCTATAAGCAAATGCAAATGAGAAGGTGCAGTTAGGAGACTTAAAATCCAGTTAGTGTTTTTCTGTAATAGGCTTTTCCAACAGCAGATCAGTCAGTTCTTTGTTATATGTGTTAGACTGTTTACAGCCATTATTGGCTGAATTGGGTTCTGCTTGTTAGATAAAATGCTATCTTCAAACAGTATACTTACCCCAAATCATATGGAGACCTGAGTAGTGATGAGTGATACTCTTTTTATCTTTGCACTGTATTAATACTATGTGGATGAGCTACCATGCTTCTTCCCCATGTCATGTACCAGAATTGGAAAGAGAGGGACTAGTGCAGCACCAGTTCTCACTTCCAGCTCTGGCATGGGACTTGCTGTTCCAGCAGCTGGAAATGCTTTATTTTCCCCCTCTCTTTTTCCTAGTTGGTCTCCCCAGTCTGTGCTGGGGCGAGGAAGAGTACTGAGCCCTGAAGAGGGCTGGGTGAAGGGGCAAAGGTGTTGGGCTAAGCAGGGGAAGTTTCAGTGCCACATTCTTCTGCATTGTCCACCTTTGAATGAAGTTTCACAGGTGAAGGTCTCTCCCATCCTGTGGGCTCACACCCATTGGTGAAAAATAGTTATGATGATGTTCCTGTGGAAACTCAACAGATTTCAGGCATCCAGAGCTGGGCTGTGATTCACAACACACTGATGGGAAAGTGGATCTGAAAAAAGGATGAGGAACAGCCTTACTTTCAACTGTCCTAAAACCTCTTAACCAAGTGTCTAAGATGTTCAGTAGTACTGAGATACCTAGCAGCATGTTTATACACCTTTTTGTTGTCCGTATTGTGAAAGATTCAAGTGATACCCACATCACCACAGTGGATTAAGCATGAATTTGAGAACAGAGGTTTTCTAGATGTCTTCTGAGCTTGTCTGTCTTGTTTTAAATAGATGTGTTACTGATATTAAGGCTTGTTCTGTGCTTTCTTAAAAAAACTGAAGTTGCCATGTAATCTGTAAGAAAGCACTGGATACAGTCCAAATTGATTATAATAGGAAGGGTATGAAGCAATGGTAAAAATCTATTCTTCAGTTGTCTTATGAAAAAAAGCGTCTGCATCCAAGTGATGCTCTTAGTGGAATATACAGAATATACAGTAGTAATATGTGTAATATTGTGTGTATATGGGTATATACACATATATACTGTATATGCAGTAGAGTGTGGGTTTGGCACTCTGGATAGATTTGCATAATTAGACTGCAAACCAGTATGTTGTTTGTAACATGCAGTAAATGTTCTCTGAACTCTGATACTGGCCTCTGACAGGTCAAGGCACAAGAGATCGTTTATGAAACAAGTATCTAATGCGTGCAATAGGGTGATACGGACCTTCTGAGAACACTTTAAATTCAGTTTAATTTGAAAAGTCAGGGACTTGATAGTGATGAGTAGTGGTATAAGTATTACTTTAAAAGAACAGAATGTATTAAGAAGCTTAGAAGAATAAACTGAGACAAAACTTCTGCAGTTCTACATTAAAATACATAGATGCCCTGCCCATTCTGTCATATAGACAAAAGTGATATGGAAATCTTGGAAACTTTTTCCACACAGGAAAGCTAACCAGAACTCTAGTGGCAAAACTTTTGTGCTGCTGCAAGGCAGTATCACAGAATCGAGGATGTTCCCTTTGCTCTGCTAGGCAGCTCTTGATCTGACCTAGTGGAAGTTTCTCTATTATTTCTACTGGATGTGGATACAGATATCCTGGAGGGGAGAGAGCAAGCTTAGCAGCGTGGCAGCATGGGACCTGAGCCTTTCTGGCAAAAAGTGTGTCCAAAAGTCCCAGTCCTCGCTGCTCCAAGGGGAGAGTCATTGCAACGGAGCAGATTGCCGCGGCAGAGAGAGACGATCCCGATGGCGATTCGAGTCGGAAAGCCCCGTTGCCGCTCTTCGCAGCCGCCTGGTACCGCCTCTCGCGCGCGCCGGGGATCGCAGGGCTGCGGGACTCTTAACGTGAAGCTGCAGGAGTGGGAAGCGGCGGCGGCGGCTCCCTGAGTCACGGCGCGGGGCCGCTGCGCCGAGCCCTCCCTATATAGCGCGGGTACCTGCGGCCGCTCTGCTCCGCTCCGCTCCGCCCCGCGCCGCGCCGCTGCTCGCGCGCTCCCCGGCCCGGCCGCCGGCGCTCGGCTGTGCGGTGGCTGCCCGCGTCGGCGCGGAGAGGTAAGATGGCTGGACGCTCTTGGGGCTCGTCCTGGCGGGTTTTCTTCCGATTCGGCGAATGCATGGCGAGAACGGGGATGGAAAGTGGGAGGTCGGGGCGAATGAAGTCTCGCAGCAATCGGTCGGGCTGCCTGGGTCCCTTTCAAGTACTTCTTTTTCGCGTGGCGCTTTCTTGCCCCTTTCAACAATAGTTATCCACGTCGTCCGTAACTGCATGGGAGTTTGGCTGATGCGCTTTATTTGCCGACTTCGGCATCTGCTTGGCGTTCCAAAATACGGATGGGATGCTGTTGTGGCGGCAGCAGCTGTGTGAATCTGTGGAGCTAAAGACTTGCTAAACCAGTTGTTAGCAGACGTGACAAAGCAGTAAAATATGAGTGCATTAGCAGCTTGCTTTGTAGGAACCCAGTGGTACTCGTGGATGAAAAGGGAGCTGGCCATGAGCAAGAGACTTGGTGTCTTAGGAAACTTACCGTGGCTTGTTACCAAAATTAAAACAAAATCGAAACTTTTTGTTTGTACTGTGGAATTCTTCAGTCTGTAAGGAAGACATATTTGGTGAGTTAGCATTGATATACTCTTGCTGACTTTTTTTGTCGAATGTTTATAATTGAGTGTTGAAAGGAATTTAGTGTTACCTAGTAACTTTGCAACTTATAACAGAAACTGCTTTGGAGGGTTTTTTAATTTCTTTCTTTTTAGGTCTGTAGCAGACATTTGTTTAAATTTTAGTAGTGAAGGCAGAAAAAATACGTGAAAGTTTCCTGGCAGCAGGCACATAATTAGAAAGAGGCTGGGAAAAGTAAGACTGGCCTTCCTTATAATGATGTGTTTACAGAAACTTGGAAAGTGGAGATATGCATTGGCCATCAAAGAGAAACCAACGTCTGCTCTTGGAACATTTGGATCAGCCTTAGATTAAGGAATATGGCACTACAGAGCATACATCTAAAAATAGGAGTGGACACATTCTATGTTTTGTTAGGCTTTGAGGTCAAGAAAGTGTTTTTCCACGGTATTCTGTGGCTGTATTGAACTGGAAACACAATTCCTGGGAGCAAACCTGTCTTTATGATATAAACTCCATAGGATGTATTATATATTATATGGAAAGTAGTATGTCCACTCACAAGCCTCTGCACACCAAAACCCACTGGAGTTCTGGGGTGGGAAAAAACTATGATGATGTTCTTATGGAAGCCCAACAGTTTTCAGGCATCTAGCACTGGCATCCAGAGCTGGTCTGTGATTCACAGTACATACCAGACATAGAAGGATTAAGATACATAACTGATAACAGGAGGATGGAAAAAACACATAAAAAGTTCAGTGACTCTCAGCCCTTGTCCGTTGATTGTATCTAAACCATTTGACTATGAAAAACGGGTCAAATTCTTGTGAGAACAGGATTCTAAGAGAAATTCTGTTGTGTCCTGCTTTTAGTGGACAAGGAATCCTGAAAGATCTGTCTAGGAAATAGTATTCCAGTACTAATTTTCCTGGACAGAAGGAGAAGCCCTGTGGGAAAAGGTGGGGTAGAAGGTTGAGAGTCTGAATAAAAGAATGAGGAAGATTGGGTAGGACATATACAGATTATAACTTCTGAAACTCTTAGAAATACACAGGTAGGTTTTGCTGGAATTACAGTGTCTCATCTGGATAAAAACAACATTTCTGTCATCTTTGAGAATGATAGCTGAAACCATTTATCACAAAGTCAGGATTTGCCAAGAGTTACCCTGCACTGGAATGTGACATTATAAAAATTTTCCTAAAATCAGAATGGTAGATGTGTGGTAATGGTTTATTAGCAGTTGGCAGATATGTGTAGCATAGCTTTTCTTGTAGCTTTATGAGGACCAAGCACTTTTTTTTTTTTTCCCAGTGAAAAACTCTTCTGCAAATTTAAAGTTTGCTTTAAGTAACAATAAGCAGCTAGAGGCATCAGCATGCCATTAAAAAGCACTAGGGTAAGAATGTATATTTTATGCTCTCATACATAATGAAGTCCTATAAAATTCTTTATTATGTTCAGATTGTTTTTCCATTTCTCTTTCTTTGTAAGAGCAGAACAGCTGTATATATTGTTCTGGCCAAGCTCATCTTGCTGGATGCTTGTGTACTGGATCTGTTATTTCAGACTAGGCAGAGCCTACTGGTTTCTCTTTGCAGGGACCCTGTGATCACTGGAACATATAAGACTGCAAAGTTGTACTTTATAGCAATTATTGCTTAGTTTAGACAGCACAGAAGAGCTACAGTTCCAGGCAAAAGGAGACAGCTCTCTGTTCTCTGCTCTGCACTGGAGAAGTTTTTGAGCGTAGGGGAGAGTTGTGTAGGGCAGGATAGCCCAACCTCTGCAGAAGCAGGAGTGGAGTTCCAGTTTTGTGATCCACTTTGGTCTGTATGGCTGCAGCAGCAGTTTCTAACAGCTATGTTAGAACTGCAAGGCTCCGTGTCTGTGAGGGCACAGC
Source organism: Apteryx rowi (assembly GCF_003343035.1). NCBI lineage: Eukaryota > Metazoa > Chordata > Aves > Apterygiformes > Apterygidae > Apteryx > Apteryx rowi. The sequence continues at coordinate 764,488 of NW_020450680.1, read as the reverse complement.
AGTAAATGTGATGAGTAATGCTCAGCTGTTGGGCTCTGAGTATCAGAAGACAAAGGGAGCAGTCTAGCTGGAGCTGGCCTGTGGGATGCTGATCAGCCCACGGAAATAAAGAATTCCTTTTCTCTCCTCTATTGACTTTATATCTACTTACACTCTGCTCTGAAATGATTGGTGAGAGACTCCTCTTATTTGAAGTTAAGTGTTTCTCAGCTGGGCAAAGTAAACTGATCTGTAAAATCATTTATTTGAAGGGAAATTATTGTATTCTTCAAATGCAAATGCATTCCTCAACAAACTCTATTCAAAGCCGCTGTTTTGTGATTTTATTCATGCTAACATTAATGTGGGTCCAGGGTCCTGAGAGCAGAGTAGAGCATCAATCAGTGTGATGTCATGTATATAGATTTTCTCAGTGTGTAAAGCACTGTTTCCTGTAGGTTATGAGTAGTGGTGGACACTAAACCTGAAAGATATGAAGAGAAAGACCTTTGCTTCTAAAATGTGAGTTTCCAAGATGAAAATGTGTAGATAAAAGAAGTGCGTGGGGTACAATGAGAAGAAGCTGTCTGTCTGAAAGATGACGATAATCATGTGTACAATTACTTATATAATTTCTGTATGAAATGTCTTATGTTCATTTGCTGTTCACTCTTCAAAAAAGGAGTGTTTTAATACTTTGGAGTCTACTGGACCTTTACTGACCTGAAAAGAATTGGTGGCCCCAAGATGCTTATTTTCCTATTTAAAAAAATCAGGGTAATGTGCAGCATATTGATTACCTGATAGTCCCATATGTTCTTGATAACAATCATTGGCTGGAAATCTTTCATCTTGGGAATATTCTTTAATCAAAATGTGCCTATGGAATTTTGTATTCATGAATCATCTTCCATCTTGGAAATATTCCCATATTTTTAACAGATAGAATTTTAGTGCTAGATTATGTAATAAAGCTCCCTTTGGAGTGAAGCTTCACAACTGCAATACCAAGCAATGATTTCATAGTGAAAATACATTAATCTGGAAGAATTAGGAAGAATATAGACTAATTATTAACCAAGTTGTAATATGCTCAGAAGACTCATTTTAACCTCTTAATCTATAGAAAATGAAAAGGGGAGTCTTTTTTGACTGCAAGTCACTTGAGCTTTACGTATCATTTAACTTTTTGGATTTCATTTAACTTAAAAAAAAATATATTGCTTTCTATACCACCATCATTAGCATAGAAGGACAACCAGTAATTAAGGCTCTTCTTTTCACATATCTGAAATACAATTTCTGGATTAGCATATGAATAAAAAAAAAGTTAGGAAGTATTTTTCTTCCACATTGCTGTTTAGACATTTATCATGGTCATTCTCCCATCTGCTTGAGATGTTTTAGCCCTTGCCAAGATGGGAAGTTTGTGCTTCCTTTATTGAAGCAGAGAGTGATTGTAGTTAGTGTGTTTTGTATGGCACTCCCCACCACTTTACCTTTCCACAAAGGGAAGAAGGTTTTAAAAAATATATGTGTTTATTAAAAAGAAAAAAAAACATACAGAGGACTCTATTTATTATTAGGCCTTTCTCTGTCTAGAACACCAGCATGAGATGAGTCACAGAGCAACTGACTTTCCTTGCCACAGTTTCAGTATATCTCCAGGGATGATCTGAATGAGAAATCTTTGATTAGCTTAGATAAACTTCTAGGTCATGGCATTAGCCTAAACTGCCCTTTGGTAGCAATTATCCAGAAGTCCTTCCAGTTCTTTTCAGTGCATTTTTATGAGGCTGGGGAGTTTTATTCCAGCTTCTTTGCATCTCCAGAACATACCGCTCTGGAATGGGCTCAGGGTTGTACTGTTACCAGTTTCAGAATATGGTCTGTGTTACATGTGCTGTTCTAAAATGTAAGCGTGAGGAAATGAATCTTATTTTCTTATGATCCAGTATAGAATATTTAAAACAGGAAGTGACAATGTCAACTTGAGTTCATACTTCAGCCTTAAAAATATAAAAGAGTTAATTAGTTAAGAGTTGAGTCTGTGTATAAGGAGCTGCAATACTGTGTTGCCAAAGTATCCAAATTTTGGTAAATGTTCATAACGTGGCACGTGTTTCATTCGTCCTGGTGGTTTTGTGTAATGAAAAGACTTTCTAGAGAAAGACGTTTATTTGCAGACATGATGTGTCAGCCAGCAGAAATGTACAGGAAAAGATATTTGGTTTTCGTTGGCAATGTCATTACTTTTTTTTTTTCCAGGCTGAAATGTAAAAATAGATTAACACACAAAAATCTGTTCTAGTAATGTTAACATCTATATCAACCAACGAAATGTATCAAATTCAGAATGGAAGATGATACTCTCATCTTGTATGCTACTGTGCTCATTAGCGCAGCACAGTATCAAAGGCACGCATGTAAATGTGGGACAACATAGGGAATTAAGTATACAACATCAGTATTTAACTCCTTGCTTTTATGGTCTCAGTCAGGATTGTTTTAATCTTTGCATTTACAAGAAAATGACTGAACTTTGCATCAAAAACATAGAACTTAAATGAAGATTCTTTCATCAGGGTTTAATTTTTAAATTGAAATTTAAAAAGAAGTTCTCTCTTACGATGAAGAAGAATCTACTTCAGAGAGCAAAAAATGCATCCAGGCAGTATCTAGTGGTCTGGAGAAACTTCATTATGAGTTCCTGCCTAGGCTCTAGTGAATAGAAAAAGGTTATGGAATATTTTGCTTTTTTGTGATTCTTCTGCTACAGAATCATTTAAAAAGTATGACCCCAGTTCTCCAGCCACACTGAATACAGAAATCTGGTTTAAATCAAGACCTGCATGTGTTACAGCAACTTTTCCCAGGAGAGCCAACCTGGTGTTTTTAGGCCAAGCTTTAAGTTGGGCTTGGTCCTGCCCATTTTTGCACCTTACTCACGTCTTGGAAGAGCTATTCCTTAAGAAATGATCATTATGTTCTTCTTGTTGTTGGATTTTGTTGTCTTTTAAATTCTTTACTCCATGGCAGAATTCATTATTCTGAATAGGCTGAATCACAGTTTGAAAGCAATCGCTAGAAACCAAATTGTTTCTTTCAGTCCTCGTTCAAAGACCATGTGCGTGTGTACATATGGATGGTATGTAAAACGCATGTGTCTAACTTCAAAAAAAGTACATAGTGCACATCTTTTTTATGAGAGAAGATATATATCTTTTGTATCTTTTTCTTTTTAAGAGGAGATACTGCAAGTTTGTTTGCATGTGCATATATATGTAACTGTGTAAGTATATATGTGTGTGTGTGTGTGTGTCCATACAGAGCATCAGTAAAAATCTGTATCTGACTCATGGGGATGATTTGTTTAAAGCAGGTATTAAAGTGCAAAACAATTTTAATAAGTCCAGCTTTGGCTAACAGAGCAGATTCACCAAGGCAACGTAGAAAGTTTTGCACAAATTTAAAGGAGTGTTTCCTTACACAGAAACCCAGTGGTGCTGTATTTCTTCCAGCCCACCTCACTGTACTTATTTTGGCTCTGAAATATAAAGCCTTTGTTTTCCATGTTTGAAGGTTTCAGGAGGGCACCCTGATTTATGGCTGTATTGCACAATCACCAAAGATCTAGTGAATTTTTTAGTACAAGTGGGGCTTTGGAAAAACTCAGAGGCGGTCATAATAATTTGTGGATGGGATTTTTTTTTATGAACTCTCTATTTGTGTGTGTGATTTCTGCTTCCTGTCAAAATTTTTAGGGCGTTAAATGAAAGCATCAGTTACTTGATACTATGTTACTGAGAGCGAGTCTGTTTGTTGCAAGATGATGCCATTTACTTCCGTGCAAATCTGAGGTGCCTAAAACAAAATTATGTAAAGAAGGTTGAAAAGGGGTGTTGATAGCCACACTGCCAGAGAGCATTGATGCACAGTTACAAATGTCTTCACACATTTCCATGAAAAGAACGTCTGGGCTTCTCACGTATTCATCAAGTAATTACTCAACCATCAGGCCAACAGACTACATATTTCCTGTAAATGTTCATATTTTTATATCTTTATAAAAATCTAGAGATCTGTGCATAAGGTAAAAAGAGAGACACCTCTCCTGTCAGTTTCTGAAGACATATGCAATCCAATTTATAAAGTGAGACTATGGAAGTTCAAGCTATATTGAAAGTACATTATGCTGTCTTATGAGTCTCCAGGATGTTACATGTGGTTTCCATTCTTTTATCTTTAGTAGCTTTTGATGTTTTTGCTAGAGATTTTAAGGTTATTAACTGCTTAACATTTTATTAAGTTGTTCATCAGGAATTTCTGGAAAATGATTGCTTCCATTTTCTGCTTTGTATTAAAAACACCCCCTAAAACTGCTTCTTTCCTTTTTTTTTTTTTTTTTTTAAGCATTTTAACATCAGTTGTATTTTAGGAATATTTGTGCTCATAGGACATAGAGCTTTCTAAACTTGCCTTTTTTTTTCCTGAATCTACTTTCACATAAGTGCAACTGAATTAGTTGCGTGTTGCATGTATATTTGCCTACATAGAAGGAAAGAAAAAATAGTGCATATTAACATAAAACCAAAATGATATATCAACATTTTTTGAAACAAAGAATGAACTTCCAGCTGCTGACTGTGAGGTTAGTTCTGTGGTTGTCTATAGCCCCAAAAACAGAGTATCCTGAAGTGTTTCTGATATGTTAGAAACAAAAATGATACTACTGGTTCTGAAAGTCTAGGTTTTTGTGTTCCCATCCTTTCAAAATTTAGTGGTCATCTTAATAGCTGGCTAAAAAGAGAGCAAGAGTGCAAGCCAATTAATAGTCTGAAAAGTGAATAATGGCATTTATCTGAATCATATAAAATATCCAGAAAAATGAGCAGCATACTCAAAAATCAGGATCTCTGTGCCATGTTTTCCTTGCTCTCCTCCCAATCGTGTGGCTGCCTTCAACAATCAGCTTCAAGCAACAAATCAGCCTTGTGTGGAGCCCTGGATGTGACATGCTGCAGGCATCTTGCCTTGATGTCGCAAGGCGTCGTGTGCTCAACAGATCAGGGTATTGGGGAATCGTTCTCAGCACAGTGAAGCTCAGCCCTGACCACATGCATCATGGTTAGCCTGGGATCACCGACCTCGTTTCAATTCTGGGAAATCTTTTAAGGAAAGAAACAATGCTTTCTGGAGCATGAGCTGTCATTTTAAATGTCCTGGGTTTTGCTGTTGACTGTCTAAGCTTCAGTGTACCTAGCTGGTCTATAATACTTCACTGGAATTTTTTGGATCTCAAGCAAATGATTGGGGAACTCTGCAGACTGACAGAAGGAGTATCAAGAAATTCGGACCCCAGAAACACACACACACACAAGTGTGGATGTTCTGCTACAGACTGCAGTTTCAGGTTCTTTTGCCATGCAAGTCTCGAGATGAAGCAAGCTGTTCCTACACTTCTTACAAGGATTTGATTATTATCTATGAGCATGGCTCTTTGTTTTTAGGAGTGGTGAAACATTCAGTTCAGAAAAAGTATTAATATTTTTAATGCTAGATTTAGCWTTTTTTTTAGTGAAAGGCAACAAAATACTTCTGTTTTCATCCTCCTCTAACTGCAGTCTGCTGCTCCTACAAACTGCCAAGCAAGACTATTTCATCTTCACTTTGACCATTTGTGAAGATTGCTTTATAGTATTTCTGTAACTTTGCAAAGTTAGCATTTCTGTTGGTTATAAACTTTGGGCTTTTTTGGTAAATTGTAACTAGAGAAGAGGAGTGACCTAGGGATAGTTGTTATAATGAATTACAAAAGAGCTCTGTGTGCCAATAAGGCTAATTATCAGTTTGCAAATAAGAAACAGTGGTCACATTATGTCCTTTTTTGGATTAAGAAGATAGATGCTTGTGTTTTAAGCATTAATGCCAGCAAATGCAAAAGTCATGCCCTGTTTACTGAGTGTATTCTTGAATGTGCACTGAATTAGAGCAACTGCTTGCAGGGTTAATATTTAAAGTAACAAGCTCATTGATAAAGAGCAGAGCAGAATAGAATTAGAATACATTTATGTGGGAAGCTGATCTGAAGTGGATGAGTTTTGTGTGTGTGTTTTTGTTCTTTTTTTCTTTGAGAGAATTCGTATGAACATACAAAATTGATCGGAAATATTTTACTAAGTATCCCCCCTTTTTCCAAAAAGTTTGGTATGTCTGCAAAATATTCCACTGCTGACAGTGCAAAGTTGGTTATGCAGAATAATACAGGATTGACTAATTAAAGTTGAAACTGTGATGTTTGGGAAAATCTTTTCTATCATAAAGACCATCAATGATGCCAGAGACACAATTTCCTTAACCTATAAGCATATTAAGTATTATTTAATTATGGATTTGCAAAGAATTTCATCTCTTGGACAAGTTATTTCTGTCTTGTATCACTCTCTATCTGAGGCACAGGTTTTTTGTTTTTTTTTTTAAATTTCCATTAATTAGAAAGGTACTATTCACATGTTTTTCAAATAAGAATCACAGAAATCTGCTGTCAAGCTTCCTAAGATACTGATGTTAATCTTTGTTGTTGGTTGTTGAGATTATTCTCAAATGCTTCCTCTACTTAATTACCTCAGATTCCTCAGGACTTTTGTTATAGGTTGTCCACTCTTTTGAATGAAATTGTCTTTGATGTGAGTCACTTAAAAAGGAAGGAAGCTACTAATTTGATTAGTTTCTCAATTAATTGCCCTTAGTAAAAGCCCTGAATTTTCTAATACTAAAACCATTGCCCACTGGCAAAGCTTGTGGAAAAAATTAAGCTTTTGTGTGTGTTTCATAGTTGCTAAAAGTAATTTTAGTATCCTGCATAAAGGATATGAAAGAGGTGATGATGAAAAGTAGCTTAACATTAAGGGCTTTTTGGAAGCTGTCGGACACATGAAAAACATATTGCCCTGATCGATGTGAGAAACAGTTCAGTGTTGCAGAATTGTCCCTTGGATGTTCTTGGATGTGTCCGTTCAGGTCTAAATTAATCAGTTGTCATGCGAATTACTGATTGTACATAATATTTTTCCTATCTGTTATCTTGCATTGTACAGATTCCTGTCATTCAAATGTTGCACATTGATGTGCAGATTGGCATGTTGTGGGGAAAAGGGCATGTGTTTTAAAAAAAAAACTGTCATGATTTTGGTTTGATGAAACCATTTCAATGCCTGTTCAGAAAATATTAGTAGTTTTACTGTAATAATAGTGTATATTGCCGAAGTATCTGTGATAACTGTCTTTCTAATCAAATCTCATTTTTCTGAGATACTAATTATTGAGATTTATCTATGACATGAGTAAATGCATCTTCTGGATCTTTTTTCCCAGTAAAATTAGGATTACATTTACTGTGGCTGATGAATTAACACACTGACCTTCTGGTTGTCACACACAGTGAGAAACAGTGATGCTATACATCGTATTCATATGCGTGTCTTTGTCAGGTCAGACTATGGCTGGGAATAATGCAAAATTGTAATAATTTCTCTCTGGAAAGTGTTTACTTGGCTATGCCTCATTAGTTCTAAACTTGGATGCTTCTGTCCTAGAATAAGTGTGTACTCCTAAGTCGTTAATTGGGAGCATCTATTCTGGTAAAAGTATCTGTTCTGGTATAATTCCTTTTCAGACAAGCCCAGCTGATTCTTTTATCACCAGTTTCCTAGTCCAAACTAGAGGAGAAACCCACCAACATTTCTAGACTGCAGTATGGTAGGCTAAAAATACTACTGAAAATAAAATATGAGTGATTGTTAAGCCACAGTCAACTAAATTGTACTTATTAGTGTCCATTTGAAGGAGATATGTTCTGATTTATGTAACATTTCTAGGCATTTTAAGCTATTATTCACCTGATAGTGGCAGAATTTCTTCTTAGGCTTCATTGTCTGATCTTTCTCAAGATATAATTTATTTTGTCTTCCAGTGTTCTTATGCCAGTTTTGCAAGGCACAATTCATGTTTTAATATAAATTTATTAATTTTTCTGCAATTCTGCATACTAGGCCAAGTTACTATCTTCATAATTTTTCTTACGCTAAGGTGGCTAAATCATTGAATAGCAGTAATAAAGCAAGAACTTCACACAGTGTGAACTATGAAAGAGGCTAAAAATGTATTAATTATACCAGAAAATGGAACTATTATACACATTCATGGATCTCTGCAGGTTGCATATTATGGTCTTTTCCTTAGTCATTTAGCAAAAAAACTTATCCATTGAGAGAACTGTGCTTTTTTTTGTGCTCTATGATGGATTAGCTAATGATACAAAATTTCATATCAAAGACTTTAACAAAACTTGAAGACTGGAGGGGAGTCTTCCAGAACAAGAATATGAGTGAATAAAAAACCCTATTTTTTTTAATGAGCAAACTGGGCTATATTCTAACATTTTTCATTGGATGGCAGGACTATGAACGAGTTCTACTGATGTTATGAGAACCTCTAGTACACTAATATCTGATGTTACTGTCATTGCTTCCATTATATACCGCAAATGTACTGCAGAGTGTAACCCACAGTGCTGAGTCTCCAGTGCTGGTGCACTTGGAAACAAGACCGGAGTCCCTTGCTTACCCTGGTTTCTTCTGAGAGAAATCCCAGACCCATGGGCTGCAGGATCTGTGGCATGTTCCAGTGGACTCTCCGGGCTATGCAGCTGGGGGAGGCAGTTTGCAAAATATGCTGTGAAATATCCCTGCTTTACGGCATATGTGCAGCTAATGAGAAACAAATGTTATAGCAGTGTTAACTCTTCTTGTTCCACAGATAATAAAGCTGTATCTTCGGTAGCTGAAGTGATTTTTCCTATTCTTTCATTCTTGGAATCTTTGTTTTCCATCTCTTCCTTTCATCTAGAATCAACAGTGCAAGTACAGGTAGTAAATTGGAAAAACACTCTATATGTATCTCTGTTCTATAACGCTGGTAGGCTTTTCTGCTTTCAGTGCAAAGGTGCTTTGTTAAGAATAAAGAGAATTAATGCTGTATTTTATTCATAGCCTAAAAGTTCAGTTGAAGACAGCATGACTTGTGCCACGCTGTTCAATAGGAAGGTTTTTCTATTCCTTTTTTTGAAGCAGCAAATGTCATTCCTCGCTGTTATTTAAATTACCTGGATTTGTATGCCAGGATGAGCATTCCCTGGGATCAGAGTATTTAATTAAGACTTGTAAAAGACTGCAGTATGACACCTGGGAAACTGAGATAACATCCACAGAAAATTTCCCACGCTGTCTTACAAACAGGGACATCTTCCAGGGGTGAGAATTTGTATGTCTTCACTACTTAGATCTGCTCATAAGGGTTGAGATCAATGGTGATATTTTTAGATTTTGTGACAACTTTTCTGGGAATAGAACTGAGATTGACTCACTTCACTTGTACTACCAAATGCTAAACAGCCGTTTATCATTTTTCATCACTGCTGATGGGACTTATCTGGGAATCTGGATATGAAACCTTTGCATCTCCCAGTATTTCCATGCCATTTTAATTCAGGCAAATTACTGAGATACTTAATTCACCTGAAAAATTTATTCCAAAAGCAGAAACTAAAATTTGAAACATTCTTATAATATATTGATGAAATTTACATTTAAATTGTTGACTTTGAATGGAGTTAGATTCATACATAGATTGCCTGACTTTGCCTGAAAGCAAAAAGATGATAGCTATGATGTGTATGTGGCCAGCTAGCATATCAGTTCCTCTCCTGGTTGCTATGGATTGTACGCTGACTTGTATAATCATAGGGCTAGGAGAGATGAGCAAGAGTGACTCTCAGCTGAAGTTTTTCCATTAAAGCTCATTTTGGCAGATGTTTTCTCTGCTTCCAAATTGACGATGCAACTTAGGACAATAGTTGAGATTAACTGAGAATTATAACAACTTACTCAGCAGGAATTGTGTTATCCAGGGATCAGCAGGGTTTGGTTAAGTTTTGTCATAACTTAAATTTGATTTATGTTAGATAAATAAAGCTGCCATGTTATGCAAATCTGTGTTTTGAGGTTAATTTAACTTCTTCTGTTTTCCCTTTTCTGAAAAGGAGGTCTGGGCATTAATTGGCATCACTGGAAAAAAGATATTTTAAAAAATGAGCATTGACTGATGCTAATGATTCTGCACATAGTTTTAGAATGAAGAAAACTGAATTGTTTAGTAAGGAACCAGTTCACTCACTGATCAATAAAAGTACACCAAAGATGGAACTGGTCAGGTGAATATTGCTATTTATACCTTTGACCATCAAGCCTTAAGTTAAACATTGCCATTTTTAGTGAAATGGAGGCCACTACTTGGAGAGAGTGTGTTAATGCTGCACAAATATCATCTGTTTGAAATTTTTAGGCAAGACCCGTGATGGAGGTGAAATTTACATGACTTAATCATTGTGCACTATAACTAGTTTAAAATCACTTCTCTCTGTTGTAACTTAAACTTTGGCTTTATTTACATTAAGAACTGCAGGAATTTTAGGGCAGTTCGATTAAAAATGGGAAGTCATGTGTGCATGAATTAAAACATAAAGGTCTTTGGATGCCGTCATTCAGAAATAAAGTGGATATAGAAGTTTTTGCTTATCCTCTGCTATAGCAAACTGAAGGTATAGTTTCACAAACCCTGCCTTGCTGATGAGGAATTCCCTTCCAATGCCAGCTGTGGAAGGTCTGACTCTAAGGTTGTTCTGGACAAGCACCACCCTCTGTTGCACCAGCAGAACCCTTTGTGTTGCTGCTCTTTAATCTGAAGCAGTGAACTGATCCAAGTTAAAAATAAATAAATAAAATCCAGGGTTACTTTCAACTTTTAATTCACTTGTCCAGTCTGCTGTTGTGCCATCACAACTGGATGTAAAAGGACAGGAAAGGTCACATAGAAATGTTTAGACATGTCTTACTGAGTAAGTGGGACACATAGAAAATAGTGGTGTAAGACCACATGATTCCTGAATGAGAGCATTCATGGTGGTATTCAATGTACTGTATCTTGCATTTATTGACTGCATACCTATAGTGGATTTGCATTTTCTTTCCTATCACTGACATAAACATGGCAATGTTTACTGTAAATTTTCAAAGATTGTATGCTACACAGTTGCCACTAAAAGCAGCGGGAGCCACTCGGTGAACTCCTCTTCAGCTTTTTTGGAAAATGCAGAGGACTAAATGACCTACTCTGACTTTTTGTGCTGTGGTAAATACATTTTTGTGTGTGACAGTGCCTAGATGAATTATGTTCTCAGTAAAATTCCATGCCAACAAATACTGCATACAGATTTGAAGCAGGATTTGGATTACTGCTCAGTAGTTGCACATTAGAAATACAATAACTGGAATTCATGTTTACATTCATTATAGCATGAGCATGAACATAAATTTCTCTGGGCAATTTTATTTTTCATGTGCTATGTTGACTGCTAGACCGTATTGTTTGTGTCCTATACAGAGAGATGAAAAGCAATCTCAGTAACTGAGGCAATAATTTGAGTGCAAGGACCATTTTTTTCTCAGAAAGACCTTGCAGGGCCACTGGATTTTATTCCTAATTTCATTTATCATTTTTATCATGTACAATCAAGGAGTCCTATTGTTTGTGGTGAAAAGCTCAACATGTGTATGGGCGGCAGCATCTTGCTCTTAGTAAATGAATATCATGTAATATTTTACAATAATTAATTTATCTTCAAAATAATGTCACATACTAGAGATGAAGGATGGTACCCATGGTATTAAAATAGAGGGTTTATCTTTCTCAGGGCCACAAAGAGTTATCAGCAAGAAAAAATACAATAGATGCTTGTCTTTTTTTCCCCTGTGTTTGACCAGTGGGTTAGGCCTCTCTTGGTTGCTAAGGTTTCTAGAGGAAATCCTGGTTCTGCTAAAGTTAAGTTATAGGAATTAGAACTTTGTCCTTTTACTGGAATTATATACACATACCTTTTGTTAGATATTAATGCAACTCTGTTGCTGTGCAATTGGTGACAGTTTAAAGGTGGTTTTCATTAGAGGTTCTCCTCAATATTTTACCATGAGCTCCAAACATATGTTCTAGTCCTTTTCCAGTTAACTGCTGGCCTTATATGATGATCCTCACTGAAGACTTTATGGACACCTCTGAGTGTTTAAAGCAAGATGTTAAGTTGCGGAGAAGTCTCCTATTAAGGAAAAGTGATGTAATGTCAGTGGAACACTGCCAGCTTCTCTCTGCTCGTTTTATTTATATTAGCTGCATACCAGAGAAAATGCCCCATAAAAGATGAGTGCTCCGTGCTATATTTAACCAAGCTAATTTACTAATACAAGGAGATTATGTTTCTATGCAATGGAAATAATTATAAAAAGATTTTTGGGCATCTTATTGAAATAAAACAGGTTGAACTCAGGAAAAGTAAATGCCAAATTTGCTCCTGGTATATAGAAAGACTCTAGGGTATCTTTKAGCATTTGTACTTACAGTATGTGTATTCCTGTGCTGAAAAGCATTGTTTGACCTTTAATTTAACTGTTTTGCTGATTGGTTAAAGGATAGAAAATACAAAGAAGTTGTTTATGTTGATACGACTCTTTTTAGAGTTACATTGCAGATGTACTAACATTTAAGCTATGTGGCTAAAACCAACCCTGAAATACATGTTCCAACTGATCTTCTGGTCTGAAAAATCTTTTCATCTTTATATGCAATACAGTGCGATACTGTGCCTTTTTGGTGATGTTTAAAATCAGTTTAACATATCTTGTGTTGATTACCTTCTCTGAGCTTTGTTAGGACTACTGAAGTGCCTTTATTAATGAGTAAAACTCTTTCGCCTGGTTTCTGTTCAATTCTTTGTTCTACAGCTGATGGTCTTGATAAATAATCACAAAATTTCTTCCTGACTCTAACAATGTTACTTCGTAATGCTGTTGAACAACGTGACCTTTTCTATTAATTTTACTCCTACATGGTGACCCTAGCTGGGTGTGGTAGTGTTGGAACTACAGATCCTCCCCGATACTCAGTCTTTCTAAAAGAATATTCCCTGTCAAAAGTAGCTGAGTACATTTGTTAGCTGCACTGGGAGCAATGTAATTCATAAGTTATAAATAATAGCTCTCATACTAGTTATTTACGCAGTGTGTATGAAAGAAACTACTTGGTACTTTTAAATTAATACATATTTGTAAAACTTTGAGGGCTAGTCCAGTGTGATTGTGAAACTGTGATTTACTATCATGAGATCTGCAGTTGACTTAGGAGTTAAGTTGTGGGCAAGCAAAAGCATTTGGGGGAGGGTTTATTTTTTTTTTTTTTTCCCCCTCCATCAGTGAGGATATGTTGGACATTACATCTGTTTTCTGCTTGGATTTGAATCTCCTGTCTTCATTTTGAAATGTGTGCTTTATTAGAATGACTTCTGAAGATGCCTCTTTAAGAGGGTATTCTTACATTCTGACATTTAGCCTCAGATTTATGCACTCTGAACTGTTCTCTGGAGGCTTCACTGACTATGTAGGAGGCTGCACTTCTCATGTAAGTGAGATGCCTAAGATGAGATGATGAGACTATTTCTTTATGTGTCTCCTTTCAGCTGGAAAAAATAGGGCAACATGGCAGTAAACTTAAGTGCTGCAAGGCCAGAAAAAAGGCAAGCAATCTTTTAGGCCTATCACAAATCAAGCATCATTCTTCTTCACATCTGGAGGCTGTTTTAAAAATATAAAGCTATTTAATATAGAGAGGATTTCAAAATGATAGCAAGATACTGTTGCTATTTCCAAGTATGATGCAGATCTTTTCTGAGTCGTTCTGAATGATTCATTAGGGAAGTAGATCATGCTGCTAAATAATCATGAGAAAAAGGTTTGAGTCAATTAGGGGTCAAAAAACATTTCCTGCAATTATGAAGTATCTTAATCAAGCTGGGCCTTTTGCCTTACAGATTCATTTTAATTTCAAATCAGATTTTACATGCAAGATATTTAAACAAAACAATAAAAACTTGGATCATGAGATGGCATTTCTAGTATTAGGTTCTTGAGGACAAAAGCTCTCCCCAGTGTAAAACATCAGACATAACTAATCTATTAAGTATTGCCTGGACAGTGTACAGCAAGAATTATGTGCTATCAATTCTTGTTTAGCAAAGTTTATTTTCCCGTTTTCAAGACTAAGGCTTGGCAAATTAGTTATTATTTAAGTAACTTTAATTTTGAAGTCTTGAAATCAGTTTGGAAAACTGCAGTCTCTGAAGGTTTATGAAATGATCTAAAAATGGACAGTCTCAGACAACATTGCCTTTAGGGCGTGAGAATGTAATTAAGTCTAAGTGTATGTGCTCATTAGAATCTTGGCGTGCAAAAAAGGACGAGTGTAGGGAAACGAACTTTTTTTCCTCTAAACAAATATACCAATCAACTCAGTCTTCCTACAAATCTGGGTGCCCAAACACTTTCCCTGGTATACCACACTACTGATTAGAGAACTTAAATATATCTGCCTTATTTTGTCCTCTGTGACAAAAACCACAACRTTTTAAAATGATCTTTTTGTCTTTCATTTAATCATTCCTTGTTCTATATAAAATTATTATCATAATGTATATGAATTGTCTAATAATTTAACTGATCTCAAATCATCCCAATTCCAAACCCTTCAGTTAGTGTGTAACATGTCCAATTAGTGTCATTTCGGTTTCTTCCTGAAACAAAAAAGAAATAGTTGGATCCTTCAAATAATTAATTGTGATTAATGATTAATCCTTAATTAATAATTAATTAAGGATCAATGTACTGTGTAAGTTTTATTTGTGACTACAGAGTATCTTTAGTAACTGGCCCATGGAGGCAAGGGTCATATGCATTCTAACAGCTGCAGGACATATCCTTTAGTTTCCAGTAGAAAACTAACTGTAGTTGTCAAGGATATTTTAGGCCAGCCTTTTCCAAAGAGTGGAGTATGCCTTACAAGAGAAGCATGCTAGCATTTTAAGTGAGGTAGGATGAGAAGTCACAAGACTTACTCTCTGAAATCCTAGCTAGCACATTTGGAGCTCAGAGAAGAGAGGTGAAGAAGTGATGGTGGCCCGAGAGAAAAATGTAGGGAGACAGATGAGAACTTTGGACTCTCAGTCAGACAAGTGGTGCATCTAGCATCTCTCTGAGAGTGACTAGTCACAGAAGGTGCCTGAGTACTCAGAATGATGAGTTGGTAAAGTCAGTAAATCTTCCTTCATAAGGTGCCAGACAAAATGGGTTTAAATCCTGAAGAACGCAATTTTTCTTGTAACTAGCTTTTTACGAACTGCCCTGTGATCAAACTGAAGACCAGCAAGGCATGTTTGTTTTGCCTTGGAGGTTTTTACCGCAGGGCAGCATGAAGGAGTGAAATTAATAGAATTCTGGAGGTGAGCTGCAGGCAAACTAAATAATAAAATCTGTGCCTTGCTGTGCAGGACTGGCCCATGCATAGTCTTTGAATGTGTAAATATTAAGTATTATGCATCATTCCCTATTTTTAGTATCTTATACACTTTTAGTATCTTATGCATTCTCTATACTTCAAAAAAAATTTTTTTTAAAGACCAACAAATTAAATGTAGAGACTTATTTTCAGCATATTTGTTTAGCAAGACATATATTTAACTTCCCAGAAATTGTGAGACTTTCACACCAAATATTAAGCCAGAACCACTTGTGCTAAACACACTTATTTTAAAATGCCTTTTGGATTGTGTGGCTTTGCTAGAGACCTCCTACTAGTTTATACATCTACTGTGTATGTGTATGTCCMCATTAGCAAGTAATATGGAGAAACAGGAGTGGCTCCATAGAGTGAAGTAGCTGATGCTGAGGATGTGATATCTACAGTACACATTTCAGAGCCATTGAGTTTGAGTGTTTTTTTGTTTTTTTGTTTTTTTTTTTTTTAATTTGAACTAGCTCTAGACTGTTCCCATAGACTGAATGCCCATTAGTGGCTGGAGTATGTTAGATTAGTCTCATCTGAGAGGAATCCAGTTCACGTTCTTGAGACACCACTCCAGGATGCACATTGGAGAACATTAAGTGGGGATAGTTGAAAGATTTGCTTCAAAAGCACACTTCTGATCCAAACTAAAGCACAAATGTAGATGCATCCATACTGTCCTCTTAGGAGAAACGCCAGTCTGCATGGTTCCTTGTTTTAGGCCAGTCACCATATTGGTTACTGTTTCATTCTGGGAAAATAAAACTTGCTTCTTTCTCATATTTTCCCTGGGTAAGAAGACTGATTCCTTTCACTGAGAGCTAAGCAAGTTTCAAAACAGTTTTAGAGAAGGGAAAGGCCATTCAGTATCACTAACACAGTATTTGGGCATAACAAGTGTTTATCATCGCACACCTACCTGTACTGTTTGTAACTTTTTTTTTTTTAATTTACACATCATTTAAGGCACACCTTACTTCAGGGAAGTAGTCTTTGTTGTATAAGTATCCCATACTCAAGGTTATTTGATAAATTAAGAAATAAGTAGTATTTAAAATGAGTCATCTTTATGGAATGTATTTTCACTCTTAACTATGAGTACAAAAGTAATTATATGCCCTGTCATTTATATGTAAAGTATTCCATTTGCACTTTTCAGCACTATGCACTGTACAGTTAGCAATTAAAAAAATTCTCACTGTAAAATCACTTCATCTATTTACCGTGGAAATAAGTTTAAAATTATGTGTGGTCAACACTGTAAGTTAATTCAAGTTGAGTGTCTGTATCCAAATATATGTTATTTCAGTATACAGTGTTTCTCTTTGTGATGATAGATAATGTGAATGGTCTTGGTCAGAACTGTTCAGCCTGTTCAGGAGCAGAATAAATTTGGAATATTTAAAAATATATCTTTACTGCAGTGTTGTCATGTGTAAACTGTGCACAGTTTTTGCCCTTGTTTAGTAATTCTGCTGATAGGTATTCATTTTTTTGTTTTATAACAAAAAATGGGAAAATTGTAGTGAGGTATAGGATTCAATCAAAGAGTAAGGTTGCAAAACGTCTGCTTAGTCAGGATTTTTCTATAGCATCTTCATTATAATTATGTTTATCTTGCAATTTCAGCAAGCAGTAGCTCTGCATATTTAAGGGCACTTCAGTAACATTTTGAGACTCATCGTTGTTCTTGTCTGTATTACACTTTGGGGAAAACGTTTCCCAAAACAAACAAACCCGCACACTCCTGAAGTACATGTTTGGTTAGATAAGAAGTGGCAGTGCTCTATAAAACTGCATTTTATTTCAGAAAATCAGTTCATCAAGGTGAATGGAGATCTATGATAATGTACCTTAGGAGACTGTTCCCCCTGCAAAATAGGTCACAGAAGTATTTTTCAAGCAGATATCACCAAAGTTGATACAAATTGCTGGTAGAAAAAAAGTTGATAAACCAAAAAGGTGTTATCAGTCTTCATGAACAGGTAAAGTTATATATACTACTATAGCAAAGTCTACAAGGAGCCCTTTTCTTTCTTCTAAATGCGGTAGCTGACATAAGGTGCATCTGGCCACACTGCCAAGTGTTTTCATTTTACTAAGATATTCTGTTGCCGCTGCTCTGTCAGTGCGTGGTGGAGATTTCATTCAGTTCTGTGACTAGTGTAGCCCATCAGGTATCTGCTGGGCATCAATAAATTGAGCATTTTCCAGCTCTTTGCAGAAATGTTTGTTTGCAATACTGCAACACGTGTAAAGGCTGAGGACACTTCTGGTATTTTTTTATAGCAAATCTTTCTGATAAAACTGTATATTTTAGACACTTAAGAAGAGCTTTGTCTTTGAACTAGCCTGTTTGCGGAAGAAAGTTGAGGCAGTTTGTCCAAAAGCTGAACAATCTCTAACTCCAGCTGGTTAGAGCCACTTAACATGTACGGGATAGTTGCTCACTCCCTGTTCCAGGTACCAG
The DNA here is from genome assembly GCF_003343035.1 of Apteryx rowi. Classification (NCBI taxonomy): domain Eukaryota; kingdom Metazoa; phylum Chordata; class Aves; order Apterygiformes; family Apterygidae; genus Apteryx; species Apteryx rowi. Next base: position 746,541 of record NW_020450680.1, on the reverse strand, counting down.
AGGACAAGGGCAGGGAAGCAGTGAAAGTTTGCTGTATTCTCCAATTCATGCATGAGATGGGCTTCACCCTAGATATCTGTGCTTTGAAAAGACTGTCTCAGGAGACAGCTGGGAGGAAAGTTTTCTGAATAGATCTTCAAATGTCTCTGGATCATACCAATCCCTAATGTGGTGCCATCTTCAGATACCGTGAGGTTTGCAGAATGCAAAGTGACCACATAATGAATTGTCTGACTTTATCTCTTGTCAGAGTATCTTTCTTCTCACTGTCACAACTATCCTTGAGATTAACAACCTAAATGCATGACAGGACAGGTATATAGACTCCTTCACTAGGTCTATACCAACAAGATATAATCATGCTAGGATTAGATTGACTGAATAAATGTCACAAAAGTTATGAGTAATGTTGTAGTGTTATTTTCACCTTCCAGTGCTCTGGAGAACCAGGCTGAAAGACTATTACTCTCTTTAGCAGTCGCTGTTACTTCTTGGTGCTCACCTCTTTCCATAAAAGTTACTGTGTAGTGTTGATGGGGTTATTTTTGTGTGTATAAAAGGACTTTCTCAGGAGTGGTACAATACTAAAACTACAGGGTGCTAAAATGGTGCCGACACCCAAAATGAATAAGTCTTATTGTCATGGTAGGAGAATCTTGGAAGTATATGTTTATTTTGTATAAAAATCATACCAGTTTTTATGCACTGATTTTTTTCCTTCTGGTGGTTTGTTTCCATGTGGTATTTTAAGAATAGGATACCTTTGCTGCGAAATATTTCAGGAAAATAGAATGCTAATGTATCAGCTGGTAATACATGAGATTTACGTGAGGCAGTGACTTGCTCAAGGGTCAGAACTGTTTTGCTTTGTGGATATGAAATTACTTGTAGAAGGGCTTAAAGTTTAGGCTCTAAAACTACCTTAATTTGTTCAAGTACTTTTAAAATATAGTTAAGAGTTTTCATTTTTCTGAAAGCACATTGACAATAACTGTGTGCACTTATAATGACAGGGCATCCAGTAGCTACTTTTGTTTTATTATTTTTTGGGATGCTTGTTCTTCCTTCCAAAAGCAACCATTTCAATAGTACAAGCCAGACATCTGTAAGTGTAACCCAAGGAACCGTGACCAGGCAGACAGTGGAATATTGATATTAAAAGCCTGGAGTCCAGTAGCTGTTGGTGGGTGGGCATAAAAATAAATAAATCCTTTAACTTGGTAACCAACTTCAGATGAAATGCGATGACTTGCAGAGCATCTTGTTAATCAAGCATATTAAATTAAAAAAAAATCCTGCATTTGCTGTTCCAGTGGCACCACTGTGAAAATTACCATACTACATTTAGAAGCAGGGGAGTAGTAGTCCATAGTTTCTTCTGTTTAGTTTTGTATGTTCATTTTGGTTTAGGCTAGTACAGTTGTTTTTAAGCTTTGAAATGTTTTTCCATTTTTTCATACTTGCTCCGGGTATATACCAATAAGTGAAGAGTGTAACCTTCCATGTGGTGTGGCACAACAGAGGCAGAAGACCTGTTTGTCCATTTGCGGGTTAATTCACTCCTTCATTCCAAGTCATGATTTCCTACAGTTTGGGCCAGTTTGGCTGTAAATTCAAACTTGTTTACATATTAATGCCTTGTTACTAATTTACCTCTTAATAATATAGACTTTTTGTTTCTTTCTTTCAATAAAACTTGTTACCTTCATAGTTCTTACCTGTTTTATCCATCATTGGATATGTCAAGCACTAGTTATGTCACAATATTGAATTACCAGCCAGACAGCATTTTGAACTCCAGGACTAACTCTTATGATCTAACCTTCACAGAGCTATGAAGTTTAGCCTTTTTAACCAAAGCTGTATTGTGTCTTTATGACTTTTTAGAACAATGAGTGTGCACAAGAGCACAACTTCCTCTCTTTCTGTACCCAGGCTAAATGTGTTATCTCACTAGTGCATGTTTTGAAAAATGTCCCTGCAGTGTTATAGAGATATGAAAAATGGTTCCTGTCTCCAGAAGAATTGCTTGGAGCCGCCTTGTGTTCACTAAATACTGGCTCTATCACTACTGTTGGTTTCCTTGGTATAGAAATTACCTTGATGCCTTTGACAGATAATCAAACAATAATGGAAAATGGGCACAGGTACAACTGCCACTTTTTAGGATAGACAGGAAGGTTTTTCACAGCCAAATTACAGCAGGATTTCCTTATGGGAGAGTTCATAAACAATGCAGATACAATGTAGATGTTTTACATTTATCTTCTGGGTGTATGAAGGTTTTCCACTGAAGAGACAAGCTTACTTTAATAGCTCCCTCATAACACAGTGCCTGTGTAAACTGTTGCACCATACTGGTACTCTTTAGAGTACATTATCTTTCTGTGAAATGAGAGAAACTCCTGTATATTAACATGAACTATGAGAAATACTGTTTGCAGACAGTCTGCATTTTCAAGTTGTTAGGTTTTGGAGGGCATGTAATGGAAATGTTAAAAGGCTGCAGCTGGTGGAGATGGTTCCTAGTTATAGCTCTCTTATTATTCAACATTCAACATACATTCAATTATAATGACAGCCCTGCATCATCCTTGAGATCTGTTAGCATAGACAAAAAGTAGATCTGAATGTTTCCAGAGGATAGCCCAAACTGGTGGTGTTTTTTACTTTTTATTTGTTTTTCTTAACTGGTAATTTCAGTCTTACATAAAAATGAACCCTTGCAGGAGTTTTAAAAAAAAAAAAAAAGTCCACATTTGTTTCTCACAATATGAGAGATTGTTCAGCATCAGGAGGCGACATGCTCAGTGTAAATGTATTTGTATTAATATAGACTGAAGGCTGTCTGTGTTGAATATCTTGCAGTTTTTGAAAAGTTGCATCTCTTCTCCCTTTACTTCATCTTTGTGCCTTGTCATACATGTAAGCATTTAACATTTTTTAAAGTGCATAAATATTTCTTCAAGGGACAGAATATAGTTGGAAATAACTTTGCTATTCTGAGGAAAATTATTTGTTCTCAGTACAGCGGTTAATTCCTTCACTACTAGCTGAAGTTGTCTTTTTCTTTTTTTTTTTAATAATTCTTGCCAGTTGATAAATCTGGTGGAAAACCTGAAATCGCTTAGGAATTTTGTCAGAGCACAATTCCAGATTATCTGTGACTACTGTCAAATTTTTCATGAGTTCCTATGTACATTACAGTTTCTAAAATAGTAACTATCAGACTGGCTTTAGAAAACTGTTCTTTTTCTTCTTCAGTAGTACCATTTATACCAGTAAAACATAAAATTTTGTGGTTGTAGAAAACAAATTAAACTTTTAACAGAAAACATGAACATATGTATAAAAAAATGGTCTTCTACTTGGCATAAAACGATAAAATTAATTAAAAATCACAAAATGCCTCTTTCTTCAAACTCTTTTTCCAGGCCTGGCTGTTCACATGCTAAAGCCTTGAATGGCCTTTGGAAGAGCCTTCCCTAATGCAGCAGGAGACCCTAGTTCCATTTTTTTCAGAAGACAAAATCATCTTCTGTTATGCTCCTAGGTGTAAAACAGACTCATCAGGCATGACAGAAGGCTCGCTAGGCAGCTTTGTATGCCAGCCCTCTGTGTGGGCTTCAGGCTTTTGACAGAAGAGCCCTGGGTTTCTAGGGAATATTCTAAAATCAGTCTTCCTGCCGCAGGTAGTTAAAAAGGACAGAGAAAGGAAATAGTGTTGCACAAAGAATTTCAATTTCTTGAATTCTTGCTGCCACCATATTCAAACAAAACCCCCAGATTTCCAAAGCCTCCATAAAAGAAAAGGTAGAAGCCATTTGATAGGCTGCCCTAAAGCTGTGGGCCCTGGGATAGCCTGCTCTACACCAGTTCTGGCTTTGTAGGGCTAGCTTAACAGCTACCTGGCAAGTCTGCTGGGCCAGCTGCCAAGAAGCCACAAATGTGGAAGCACTGTGAATCTCATCTAGCAGCAAAACCCGGGCAGCTCCCAATACTTTCAATTCTCCATTCCTTCTCTGCCTACCAGATATCCAACTGGTTTGCCAAGGACCCAGAGAGGTAAAACAGTATTTTATTACCTTTCAATGTTAATAAGTTGACAAATCATAGTGGAAAAAATTTCATCCTAGATTTTATGATATAGATATCTGAATAAATGTATTTCTACTTAGATATATCTATATCTATAAATATAGATAATTGCTGATATGAAAGCCAGTCTTAACTGAGAACAACCCCTGCCTTTTGATACAGTGTGATGGTACATCAAGCATAGAAGCAGACATACTGACTGCTTGCCTTTTTGTAGAACTCTGGCATGATTATGAAGCACTAGTCTTGAGTTAGAAGCTAGATCTTCATTGGAAAGTAGATTTCATTATCTAGCTGCTCACTTGAGATGAACAGTTGTTTCCCCAAAATACAAATAGAAAGTTTTTCTGGCATTGGTTTCAAATTTTGATTTATAAAACCAGCTCAGAATTTCCAGCTTGTGGTTAATTCTGATTATTTTCAATCAGAATATTCCTGTACTTCCATTTCTGAGCTATGTTTAGTACTTTTCTGTAGAACTGCACTGTCTGTTTCTCAAAGGGCAGATCGCTGGAAAGATTGTGAAGGGGCCCGTCTGCATTCTCTCAAGAAAGACTTGAGGCAGAAGTGAGCCCATTATTCTTCAATACATGAGATACATAGCACTCTTTCTTCCAAACAAAAACTGTTTTCCTTTCTGTCTATTTTCCATTTGCTCCTTTTCTGTTGTTAAGATCATGAGGGAGGATCAAGGAGAGCCAAAATCAGGAACTTTAAAAAGTTACAGCATAGAAAAATGTATTTAATCTCAGGTCCTAAACTGTGGTGAGTGTTTTCAATCTACTTCATACACTGTGTTGTAAAATATAGAGTAAACTTGAGTGCCCTTATTGGGTAGAATACACTAAGAAATAAAGCATAGACTCTTTCCAACAGTCATACAACTATCTACCTGCACTGCCCAGTCCATAGCACTGTGTCCAGACAGTTGCTCTGTGGCCTTGGAGTTACGGTTCCTGATGGTGATTGCTACCTGTTTGGTTCTCAAAGTCAAGGCCTTCTCTATTCATTTTCCAAAGAGCGTGATGCAAAGAAGGTATCAGGAAAAAAAAAAAATCAATCTAATATAATCTCAACCAAGTGCATACCTCAGAACATGAATCATTGAATAACTATTACCCTTGGAATATTCAATGTTTACTGGCATGCTTAGGAAAGATTCTGATTATCTCTGTCTGTTCAGTCTTTTCTCATCCAATCAGTAGGAGCTTTTTGCTATTAAGAAGATAATATTCTGTACACATGCCCATCAAAAAACCTAATGCCTCTAGTCTTCTCTTTGAACACCTGTTTCTGAACACTTCTCATTATCACTTAGCTCTGAAAGTCATCATCTTTCTGAGCAGGTTCCTAGTACTCAGAACTGATCCTGCGTATGCAATGTTTTTTACAGGTAAAGCAGACTGGAAACCTCACCTGAAATTCGTTCCCAGCAGTCTTGCGTTTTCATCCAAGTCTCTCGATCAATCAGTAAACCATTTTGATTTCTTTCTGAAATCCCTTTGTGCAGCAGCGGAGTAAAACATTAATGTTTATAATACTGCCTTGTTATAATAGCAGAACCAAACTTTTCAGCCAGCCTGTTGCTGGCCCTTGGGTAGGCCACACTAGGCCGCTTTGTTATAAAGAGCGGGCAAGTGGTTAGCACAGCGGATTAGCAATCAACTGGCCAGCTACTTCCACTAAGCCCAGGGACGGTTTCTCCTGACCGCTTGTCAGACTTCCTGTCGATATCACCAATGTCCATTTATGAAACACTACAGGGTGGCTAATATAATTAACTCTCTATTCATTGTTCAACACTTCCTCAGTGTTATAATATGGAAGAAGAGGGGTGAGACAGGGCCTGCTGCTTCTGCCAGAGAAAAAAGAGGAGCAGAAACTAGGTTGGAAACCAGGAAAGGTGCTGTAGCTCGCTGCTTCCACTTCTCTCAGTGAGTGGCCCCCTCAGCTGACACTGTCTCCCTGCACACTGCAAACCTTTTGCTGGCATGAAGAGCAAGCCTGGTTTGCCAAGGCTTTGACACAAGTGGTAAGACCAGGGTCATTTACTGCTCCCAGTGGTCTATTAAAACTAGCATTTAGGCATTTTTCCCTATGCCTAGCACTGCCACTGAACAATTGGGGGAAGATGCCGAGTTTGAGAGCAGCGCTAAATGACCGATTCTTCAAGATATTGTGGTCAGCATGGAGTGTGAGCCACCCTGTTTTTCCTCTTCCTAGGCAAACCAGGAGACTTGAGGATGCAAGTGAAAAGTAGAGGCATTTCAATCATTTGTTCCATGAAATGAAATTGCTAAAAAGTATAGCGCTTACAGACAGTGCTATTGAAAATTTTTCATTTCTGCAAGTATCTGCACCACTGTTAGCAGTAGTGTAAAAGAATTTTTATTTCTGTAAGATTATATATATATATATGCATATATATATATTTTTTTCTTTTCTGGTGAGCTAAGTGCTTTGCCACATTGTATCTGTGGGGTAGGAACAACATTAGTAATGAACACTCCAGTAGATTTCTGAATGGCTAATAACAGCATCCTGAAGTTCATATATGTCACTTAAAAAGTATAAGAACTAAGGCCCAGATGGAAAAGCTGCTTGTTCAAGATCACAGGGATAAGACTGTAAAATCAGTTCAAGTCCCTTATTCTACTACTTCTGTCTGAAATATTTCCTCCCTGGTACTMATTTCTAGTATATTGCAGATTTTTTAATTGGACTCTAGCTTCTTAGAATAAAAAAATCATATTTCTAAGAGCTTATTTATGATACACAAAACTCTTTGCTATTTTCTATTTGCCATTGTGCTTGTGTAGTTGTATTGGCTTGGAGGAAATACCCAAATCCCTGACGCCAGTAGGGAGCCTCTTGCAGTACTTGGAGACTGATATGAATGATGTRGCTGTTGATACAGTGAGAGGAGAGTCGCGCTGTAATGGCAAGAGAAACTCCAGATCCTCATCCTTAGTTGCTGAACAAACTGGGTTTCTTTCTCCTTCATCTTTGCATTCTCCCGTCTCTTTCCATAGTTAGAAATGTATAATAAGTGGAAAACAACCTGAGACAAACATAACTGAAGGTGAAAAGGCTGAGCCTTTCCATTCTAGTAGCCATTAAGAAAAGATTAAGTATTGTGGACAGTAAATCTGTACATGTTCAGACTGTAAATAATAACTGCATAAATGCTAGTTCTTTCCTCTGTTGCAATTAATCAGTTTTCTTAATTTTTGCTTACCCCAAGCTATCTTTTTTTTTTTATTATTACTTTCTTTGCCCATTTACTGATAGAATTTAGCTAAAATTTACTTCTAACTTTTCCCTCTTATGTTACTGCAATTAATTGTTTGGTAAAACTGTATGAAAACCCAAATGAGAAAAGAAATTTTATTCGCTATTGTTTAAACAAGGTTGATATGTTCCCTCAAAGCATGTGTGCCCGTCAAAACACTGGGATTACAAAACACATTTCAGCTAATTAGAAAGGGGATGTACTTATAGTTAAAGTAATTTCTCCTGTAATCCCATCCAAACACTGAACTTTTTTTTTTTTTTTTTTAAATTACCTTCTTTGTTTCGGTGCTGGTGAAGACAATATAACAGACTGACTTCATTGCATCCTTTTGACTGCTGGGCTGCTCTCCGTGGCACAGCAGTGTTACATTTCAGTGACTTACCGTGTAGAACTTGCACCACTGTCAGTGTCATTGCAAAGTAACACTTCTGAATTGATTTCCCCTCCCTTTTTTTTTTTCTTCCTCAAAGTGACACATCCCTAGGATACATCTGCTCAAGAAATTTTAATAAGTATAGGGCAGCACCAGCTGTTAAAAGAATAGTTTCTGAGGTGGAGAGCATTCCATTACAGACAAGGATCATGTGTTTCTACCACTGGAATGAAAATTTGCTCTGAGAAGGTCTTTGCTTTCCTTGCTGTGTGGACTGACGTGATAATGATTATGTCTGCATGTTACTTTTCAGGCAGACATGTACTTGCTTTGTCTGGGCCCTAACTTGATAAAAAAGCTTTGCAAATGGAATTAGTGCTGTCCTGAGCTAGTATGTTGTTTCTTACAGGTGTGTATATATTCTTGTGACATCAAGTCAAGCTTAGCGTGTGAGCAGAGCAACCTGTTTGCCTGCAGAGCTTTAGTGTCTGGTTTTTACTGCTGCTCATGTTGGTACAGCAGCACTCTTTAGTGGCAGACACCGCAGTGCATGTAGTAGTATACGTACCATTGACAAGGCCATAGATGGTCATTTGTGTTATGCTGTTGGCTGGCACATGGCCACGTGACTTGGCAGTGAAAACAGAAAAGTCCCCAGACAAGACAGTCTGACTTTCAGCACATGTTGGGAAAACATAAGAATGTTGGAGACAGCTAAATTTCTTTTATACTTAACACAGCATTTACAGTGTTACATTTCCCTGGGTTTTGTTTTGTTTTGTTTTTTAAGCCTTAGCCTCTCTGTAATAAACAAAAAAATAAGGGGGAAAAATTATAACAGAAGTGAAAGTAAGTATTATTTCTACATAATTTTAGAGGTATTGACCAATAGGTCTGCAAATAGTCAAACTAGAAATACTGAATGAGATGGAGATAGTACAGGACTTGCCTATCAAATGTGACTCGAAGTATTTCTGCCCTCAGCCAAGATATTCAAATGATTATGGGAACTAAAAGAAAAGAAACTGTGTACTGCACAAGTTGCTTTAGCCCATTTAGGGAAACATTTACACAGTCTACATAACTTAACATAGTTTTACATAGTTTAATAAAAATTGAAGAATAAGCTGCAGCCCCTGTCTTACAGAGCAGAAAGCTGAATTGATAGGCATTTAGACTCTATTGTCAACATCAAAAAATAAAGTCTAAAATGTATGAGTGGAGTGCAACGTTTTAGTGTTCTTGTTGCCGATTCATTTAAAAAGAGAGAAAAATGTTATTTTCCTTTACTGAAATACGTATTGTTAGTGAGATGACTGTTATGCTAGAATGAACCATCCTTGTGACAAAAAAGACAAAAAACAACTGTTAAAATAAATACTTAATTTTTCTGTTTTCTGGACCTAAACTATCATGCTCCCCTTTTTAATCTAAACAATCTCTTTGGCCTGGGATCATAAGCAGAATTATTGTCAGAAAATATTTTCTGGGAAATGTGGATGGTTAGAGTATCCAAATTAATCTTAGAATGGAAAATATGATAATATTACCATTTCTAATTTTGTTGCTACCAACAAAAGTATATTGGTGTGCCAGAATCATACATTCATATGCCATGCATTAAGTAGACAGCTTCTAAAAGTTCTGCTTAAATGACCTAAATTATTTAATAAACAATGACACGCTTGTATTTATTAAATAATTTATATATGAAATATACCAAAAAAGTATATGTGCGTATTGCTGAAACTTCATAGACATCTGGAGTACTGAGATAAAGTTATCGTTTTCAGCTGGAACATCACAATTTTTAAGCAAGTTGGTCTGATGAATTCTAAGATGAGAGACCACACAGTTAAGTTTGATCTCCATTTTCATAGGGATCTTTGTTACATTGCACTGCTACTGCTACAGCAGAACAGCAGTTAAAATAGACTGCTGAACTCTCATTAATGTTCCTGTCTCTCACCTTATAGTGTATTTTTACTATGAAGGAGCAATTAATAGGAAGGCCACAGTGTCATTCAGACAACTGTATTGTGAACAAAAAAGCCAATGCATGCTCCGGTTTGCCTCACTGCTGAACTTTTAGCATTTTTGTTGACTTAATTAGCTGTTTTAAGTGCTTCTGTGTATTAGTTTTTTTAGTCTTTATTGTTCTGTTCCTGTTCTATTCCAAAGTGTCTTCAAATTTCTTTATAATTTACCTTTTTAAAAATTTTTAAAGTTCTTTTGATTTCTATTGTGCCTATATTTTTTCCCTCCTTCCTGAGGTCAAAGAAGGCTTTTGTAGTGATGTTTTAGATCTAAAGAAATAGGGCTGTTCAAGATGCACAAATACTTTGAACTTTCCCTGGCTTCTGACTTTCCTAAACCATAGCTCAGTGTCTGGAATTTTTACCTCCTTCCCAACCAGCACCACATGTCTGATTGTCTTTTTGTTTCTTTTTTCTTTGTACAGTGACCCTCTAAAAATACAGCAACTGCAGAACCAAATTCGTCTGGAGCAAGAAAGTGGCCAGCGATATCATCACCAGCAGCAACCCAATCACCATCTGCACCCTCCCTCTTCTCCTTCCTTTCCTCCTCCCCCCTCCTTCCAGGAGCTTGAATCCAGCCAGTCTCTCACTTCTGTGCCAATGAGTATTCTCAACTCTCATACTTCTCCCACCATGCAGTCTTCCAGCTCCTTCAACTATGCTCGGCCTAAGCAGTTCATTGCTGCTCAGAACATCAGCCCTGCTTCAGGTTATGTGACTCCTTCTTCAGGATCATCTACATCCAGTCTTCCCTCTCCTATGTCTCCAACTGCTTCTCAGAAACAGTTTGGGAGAGTGCCTGTTCCCCCTTTCTCCCAGCAGTTTGCTCCGGAAGGGGAATACCCATGGTCTCCTTCTTCTCCATCCCCTCCCCCACCACCTCCACCTGTCTTTAGTCCAACCACAACGTATCCTGTGTGTGATTCCTTTCCACTTCCACCTCCTCCACCCCCTCCTCTTCCTTCAGTTTCTTCCCCTTCCCACAGCCTGTCTCCAACTCCTAGATTTCCTAATTCCGGCCAATCTCCAGCAGCTTTTCTCAGCTCCATGCTGCCATCCCAGCCACCACCCATTTCTGTCAACGCACTAGGGCTCCCAAAAGGAGTGACACCTCCGTAAGTATCAGCTAATGAGCTCCTTGAGTTTGACTGTTCTGAAGATTGTATTGAAGATTATTGCACTTGTTTCATTTTATACTTTTCTAGGGTCCTTTACTGTTATCTGCTACCTGAGAGGGAGAGATGCACAAGCTAGTTGCAAATGTGTCTATGCTAGAGATTGGATATATAGTTTTTTAAATCCTTGCAGAAGCAAGATWCTGGAAGAGTCCTACAGTGGGAACAGGAGAGGGAAGAATCTAAAAATTTTAGAGTTGATGAATTTATGAAAGTGACAGCAAGAGGCTCTGCATGCCCAGGGCAGTGGAAGGAGCTGCCAGAAAACCCTTCTTCTGGCCTGGTCACCTTAAGGTCACACATATGGTCATATTTCCAATCTCTATCCCTATTATTTCTGCACATAAAGATGAAGGAAAGAGAGCATTGTTCAGAAGTCCCTATAGCTTTGTATACATACCTTAAAGTATAAGGTATTAAAGTATACCTCTCACAACAAGGTAATCATAATGGTGTCTTGTTGACTTTTGCTTAGGGCTTTTTTTCTGAGGAAGTTTGGAAGGAGAGGGGTTAAGCAGAGGATTTAGAAGAACAATGCATAAAAACAAACAGAGCCCCTCTCCCTAACAACTCCACAGATTTCTTCTCCCCTTTCGTCTTCCCTCAAGGCCAAAGTATTATTTTGGAGCATGTCAGCTCCCATCATAGATCAGTTTGTCTTTCCACTGGCACTAGATTCTCATTCCATCCTTAAGGGAACAAAGAGAAATGCTGAAGAACAAAAATGAGAATAGCTGTATCCAAGGCTTATTTATAACTTTGTCTAGAAGTTTTTCTAAACATATCTACGGTATCTAGGTGACTTGCTCATTACATACTGTTGCAGTGGGAACTTCTGTTAATTGAATCCAAGATTTGCAAAGGAAGAGAAGGAAGAAAGCAGATAGATATCAAAGTTATAAATCATGGATAGTCTTTGAAAAGCATTTATATATCTGGACTTCTGTCATATGGCTCATTATGAAACCTGGCCATAAAACAGAATTAAGAGAAAAATGAGTAGTACCATTCACTCTTGTACTCATTCTAGCTGTGATTTTCTGTATTACTGTGTCCTTTGCACGGGCTGAGTTTATTTATCGATACTGGCTGCTTGAAGTTGTATGATTAATTTACTGGCAGCTTGGCAAGTAAACACAGCCTACAAAAGCCTGAAATTATCCCTTATTTGCCAGAAGAGGCTCTAAAACAGCTATATGGTTTTGTGTGCGTATCCAATTGTGCTGCATAAGATAATCTGTTCTAGGCAACTGCTGGGGACTGGATTCCCTTTTGACTTCCCTTCCGTGTGCCATGATAGTGGCAGCAACAGCTCAGGCCCCTCCTGTATCCTCCAAATGTTCAGAGCAGCGTCTTTCCCTGTTGCGCTGCATTCACACATGCCTGCTTTCACTTGAGGCAGACAGGAGGAGGAAGAACACCACCTCATTCCCTTCAGTCACAAACACAGCCTGAATGCTGCAAGGATGCTTCCCGTTCCCCTTGCCACTCACTTCCTCCAGCCACGCAGTCAGCCTGCGTGTGCACATGGTGGTGTCTCTCCCCCACCCAGGAAAAGGCAGCAGCCTCAGGTTCTGAGCTGGGCAGGATGAGGTGCTGGGCTGTTTGGCCTCCATCCCCTCAGGAAATGTAATCCAGATGAGAGCTGGATCATGTTAACCATGCTGGCTATTTGTGTGTATAACATATGTATACATATATATGTATATGTATACATATACACACAAAATGAACATTTGTTGTCTTAATTATAATACTCAAATATCTAGAAGACGTACTGCATGATGGAAAAAAAATCTATCGTTATGTATCTTTGATGCCTATTTTTTTCCTGGCCTCTTTTCTTTTATTTTACTGTGTTAAGTTACTCATGTCTGGTGTCTTTTGACTTACTGAATAAATAAGCGATTTTTTTCTCTTTCCCATCATTCTCCTGCCACTCTCTCTTGAGAGTTTCTCTTCCCGCCACCACTACTTTTGATCTCCTCCTGCTTTGTGCTGCAAACTCACTTCTGACTTTTTTTCCTCCTTCAATTTTTTTGCTTTGTCTATTGCCTCATCTTCTGCTCCATCCTCACAAATCCTCTTTTCTTAACATATTTATCTTCTGAGATGTTACAGTTTCTGAACCACTTGTCATATTCAGTATCCTGAGCCTATAAGAATATCTCACTGTTAGAAGTAAACTTAGCCTCTTTGGCTTAAGGGTGAAGTATGTTGTTTAATGCCACAAAGCACATCTTTGAGAGAGGAAAGAGTCTCCCAGGATCAGACTAACACCAAACATGTATGCTATTCCTTCTCTGAAGTATTTCTGTCAGCTCTCCCTTTCTACTTACTTGGATACATTGCAATTTTTTACATACATGCGTATTAATAACACAGTCAACATGAAAGATCTTAGGCCTTAGTTGAAGAATGAAACCTAGCTGATTCTGAGGGCCTTGAAAAAGGAGACGTGTGTGATTAGGCGTCCAGTCTCACCATGTACTCCATGCATCTCCAAGGTCCATTGATTGAAAAGGATGATAACTTTTCCTAAAACTATTCTGTAGCAGCAGGGAATCAAAGTTTTGCTTCAGCTTGTCATCTAAAACAGTAGTCAAGCCATTTAACTTTTGTCTCTGCTTCTCTATCTGTCATGTAATGGTGATACTGAGAATATGATTGTGTGTTGCTGATAAAGAACTAGACAGAGTTTGAAGTGTCCTTCATGGACARGAAATACAACTTTGACTAGAGACTCTAAATACAATACCTGAAGTAGTGGCATTCCTCTTTAGAATATAATTTTATGATTTGTATATGTATTTTTTTTACTTCAGTGGAGGTAGACTTGGACCTGTGATTGCTTTTAAATATTTATATGCTTTCATTCCCAGTACCTTTAATGGATAGAATGCTCTTAAAACAGTTCTCCTGCCTGTTTCCGGTGCTTTCATGGCTTCTTTCTTTCTTTCTTTTTTTTTTTGTTGTTGTTGTATCTCAAGGTTGGTAATTCTTCTTACTGTGGTTGTTTACTTTCTTTTCTCCCGGGTATGAGTACCATGATACCGATAGCCAAATATCTGAAGGAAAAAATTAATTATTTAGCCTTATCAGAGTCTTTAATTACCCCCAAAACATTATTTGGCTGAGTAGAGAGTCAAACAGAGTCAGTTTTTGTGAATTATGCATCTTTATATACTGTGGATTTTATTGAATAATGAAAAACAAATGAGATGTATGAAAAATTGAACAATAACTAAATCTTTACAAAATTACAGATCGCCTCTCAGTTACAGGCTCCTCGGAATCAGTATGTAGCAGGCAACATTCTTATTTTCTTTTGATTACTTTTGTGCTAGAAGCAAAATATAGATAAAACAATAAGCATTCCATCTGGAGCTAATGTATGCTTGGATATGGTTAAAGGCAGCATCAAGAAAGATTTTGCAAAATAGAAGGCAAAGTGGAAGCTCTCTGGTGGTATACAAGCCAACAGAGTCCTCCTTGCTTCTCATGGAATCAGACCTTCCCTCCATCAGCTTTCTTAATGCATTTCCTTTCCAGTATATGTATCATCTTTGCTCTGCTGCAAAGAGGAATGACTCCAAGGAAATGTTGTTCCTGTTGTTATATACAAGCTCAGACAAAATAAGTGTAACTCTCTTTTCCATCCCTGTAATCTGTCTGTGAGCTCTGGGAAAACGAGCAGTAAATACCATACTGATGTTTCAGCTAAGGGCTGAAATTTTCCTCAGTTGCGGACCCTGAGACTCTGTGGAAGTGACAGCATTATCTAAACCAGTTTGGTCAAATGAATATTTTTTCTAGTCAGTAGATTTGGAGACATTCTTTTTTTGCCAACAATTAGTCTTACAGCCTGGCCTGAAGCATGGGAACAGCTAGAGATGAATTTACTAGATTTTATCTGGACATCTGAAACATGAAGAGCAGCTTTGTGTAGTTAGTACCTGGTAATTCACCATTAAATATTTCTTTGCAACAATTGTATGGAAAATGTTTCAGTTGAATAAAATCTATCTCATCTTTCCAGTAAGCTCCAGTCACTTTGTAGTTATCAACATTTTCAAGCTTTGGCTCTAGCAATGGTAGCTGAACAAGTTTTAGGAATAACCATTTTCTTCTGAAAAAAAACAGAACTGAGTCTTTTCTTTTTTTCTCCGCACTGAAATCTGTAGAAGCTAGAATCCGTTCTTTGCCATTCATCATAGAGAAATGAATTATATCTCTATGAAAATAGGTAAGTATACATTTTAAATCATAGAAAAAGACAAATTTTAGGTAAGCATAGATACTGGCAAATTTACATGAGCATAAGTGAAAGCCAAATTTAATCCCAGGAGAAAGATTAAGTGAATACTTAGTGAATAGTGAACTAAAAAGAATATAAATCCTGCTTCAAAAAGGTATGGAGTTAGTCATCGAACGTGGAGAAGTGAAATCTCTTTCTAAGTATAAAAAAACATGTATTGTCAGCTATACATATATTCTTTTTAAAGGAACTGGTGTATATAGTACTTCTTCTTTTAAATAGTTATCTTCAATCGTATTGCCTTAGTCACAAACAGAAAAAGATCTGACAGTAGAGAATTGATGAAAATACATGACTCTAGATTTAGTACTTTCTGGTTTCTGTATAAAACTTTCAAATGGAAAAGACAACATTGCTTTAAAGACAAGATAGTCTACAGTCTCTTGTAAAATTAAATTAAATAAGCTTTTATCACTATACACGATAAATTTAATTGCTGTTTCTAGAACTTTAAATCAAATCTTAAAGGGGATTCTGTGGGGATCATGAGAATAGGAACATCAGAGAGAGATCTGCATGGGTTGTTTTTGTTTTTGTTTTTTCTTTGTTTGAGTCCAAGCTGCCAGTCTGTTCTTCTGGCCTTGTACTGTGACTGTGACTATCTCAAATATTACTGAGAGGCAAATTTTTAGTAATCCTTATGTTCCTTGAGTAGGTTAGCAATGATGGTGACAACATGAGGAAAGGCTACACTTCTCCATGTTTTTATCTAATGTTTTCAACAGTCTCTCGTTACAAAAGCCAGCTTTCATTTTAGAGTCAAATGTACTGCTGTCCTATGTAGACCTGAGGTTTATTTTTTCCCATTTCTGTAAGTTACATCTGTCACAACTGTAAAAATTGAGATTACCTACAGTATGATTGATTTAAAATAGTGATATGTTGGAGGGAGTCCCTTGTTTAAAAATTTCGCCACCAAACGGAGGAGAGAGATCAGGATGGTTTTCCTGCCTCTGAGGAAGCTTACCTCATCTCTATGTGGTACTTATTCATTAATATCTGAAGTTGCCCTGGGGCTCATGAAAATACATCTGAAGACAAGTATTTCTGTCAGTGGAAAAATTCCAACAAACGTTAGTGTTTGCTTTCATTCCCAACCTCCAGTTTTATAGCAGCGAATACTCCCAGATTTCAGTTTTCTGTTCCAAAGACCTCTTAATCTATTGCCCCTGTCCATTAGACCGTTTTTGTTTAAAGTTTCTTGCTTTAATATGTTCTCTCTCCTCCTCTCCCCCTCTCCCCATAACTTGAATCCTAACTGTGGCTATTAGGCCAACATCTATGATGTGGTTTATCTAGGATATCAGATCTCTTCTTGTTTACTCTGCTAAGAAACCACTCATACTAGGGGTTTTGGTTTTTTGTTTTTGCACAGTATGACACATTTTTAATAAGTACATGCAAGTTGTTATCATAAAATAGTTATCCATATCAGCTTCTTTGAAATATGATGAATGCATGTTTGTTCCATTTCAACTTTGAAATCCAGATTGTTCCCTGGATCTAATTTATTAAATAAAGTTGCTTAAGAGTAAGCAGTGATCAAGAATTCAACATGAAGGGGAGGCATGCAGACAGTAGCCAAAATAACTGACCTACTGTATCTTGACAGTCATTGCATCTGGAAAGCTTTATTTTCCAGATGTTTTTGATCCATTTCTTTTTCTGAATGATTGTTGCAGATGCTTAAGAATCTTGTAAGATGACAAGTATCTAGAATCAAGTAAGATGACAAGATAACTAAAAGAACTAGTGTATATACCTTTCTGTTGAGAGAGAGGCTGTGTGTAGTAATTCATTCATTTCAGTAAAATTTGCACCATTGTTTTATAGCTGTTTTGGCCTATCGACATAGCTGGGGTCCTGTAGATTTTTCCTTCTGAGGACTTAGTATTACAGCTGTCTTATTTCATGCAGATCAGGATGCCACAGAACTGCCTGTGAAATGCCAGGTACAGTGGTTGATGGTAGTGGAGACCTTACTCAGCAGCATTTCAGGAACTTGAACAAATGTTAATATTTTTGTATATATTACTTTTTCTCAGGCCCACATAGGTGTTTCTTAACATGCTTCTGGCAGTTGTCCATCTCTTCTCAAGAGCTCAGGCCTACAAGGACTGTGCAAGCTTCCTCTGCATTCAGGAACAGTCAGTTTTCTTCATTTCTTCAGTTTTAGCAAAATGCTGGAAACAGTCAGAAAGGTAGATAAGATTACCACTTGCAAAATACGTTGTACTTTTTCAATTGATATCAAAATACCTGGACATCTTTTGAATAGCAATTTACACTTATGTATCTATGGTAACCAGTGCAGCATGAAGCAGAGGGATAATTTGCTCAGGGGAGGAGCTGAAAAGGAGAATGTAAAGACAATAGTTCTTATTTTAATATGTAAAAATATATTTCTAAAGATAAGCCTTAGAAAAATAAATTTTTGGTGGTAGGCATGCAGTTTGTAGGTGAGTTGTTCTTTGTTCTCTAATCATTAAGAAGGATCAGACATGCTCAGAAATACGTATTATTCATGTCAGTCTTGATACTATCCAATGCTGAGTTTTTTGGTTTTTTTTCCCTAACCACAGTTTCATACCTTTTTCTTGGATGGTGGAAATAGTTGAACTTTGTTACCTTTGTTTCGTTTCACTGAAATCATCCTTAGTTCTGCCTCAGGTATTCCCTTAAGTGCATTTAATGTCACATTACTGAACAGAGCAGAATCCTAGTCTCCATAGTGTATATGGTAAGATCAGGCTAAAATTTAATTTTAATATGCAGCTGCAGCTTCAAAGCTTGTGACCTGTTAGAGTACTTATAGCAATTTTGTTCTTACAGTAAGTGAAAATGTGTTAAACGGACAGGAATTGTATTTTTGGAAGGCTTTAGTTCTAAAAGAAGAATCAAGTTACTGTTCATTACCTCAGTACCAGAGAATTGATTTGGATTTCTGTGAAACTGAGCCATATTGGCTGCAAACAGGAATTTGTTCTTGGAAGGATAATGACAGCCAGCCTGTTGCCCTTGTTTACACTGTAAAAGGTACATAGGAAAAGAAAGGGAGTCTCATCCAGTGTGCACTCCATGTAATTAAAACATGAAAAGTACTGCTGGTTTGGCTTGCTTTCTAAACAAATATTAGAGCAAATATTCAAAATGAAGGAGAGCTAAGCCAAGGTTGCAGAATTTTCTGCTGTCAGAAATTTGTGCGTGTGAATTCAGATGCCTGAGTTTTGGCAACTTCCTTACGCCCTTTCTGTCCCAAAGAATTCAGACTCGCATGCTTATATCTACGTCTGTATTCAGCCACCCAGTGACTTAAGTGATGCACATTTCAGAGGTGATTTAAAGATCAATATGAATTTCAGCCTGATTCTCTCAAAGGCTGAGAATTTCTTGCACATTCATGGTAGTTGTTGTGTGCCTAAGGCTAATGGTACCCACGTCTTTAAATCTGCCTTTTCCAACTATATCCTACTGGCTTGAACACTCCTGATATACCCTGAAAATTGCATCAGGCAAAGAATGAGCATATAAATACACAAATGGATTAGCAGAATATTTTGTTTGGTGTTATCACTGAGGAAAGATGAAAAGAAAGCATATGAACAACCAAGGAAGAAAGAAATCTTAAGAACTTGATGCATCCAGATAAGTCACGTAAGGATAGTGATAAATATTTGCAAAAGCAACTGAAGAAAGTTTGCTACCAGTCTCCCTTGACCTGTAAAAAGTCTCTTACGCTAATGGTGCTGTGCCTTGGAGGATAGATTCACTGGTGACCTCCTATTTGTCCTCATTGCTTTGTAGCCATTTTGAAGTTCATCTCAAGAATGTATGTCTTAACAGCTAACTTGTTGAGGGGTGTGTGTCTGTATGTATATACATTTATATGTTTACATATATGTATATATGTAGAGAAAGAAGGAAAGGGTTTCTAAAGAGGGATGGAAATAGAGCATCTGCAGGAAGAATTACATTTTCTCATCTACCTTTTCTTCCCCCCTACCCCCAATATAAAATAGTCTTGAGATAGAGGTTTTCTAAAGACATTTGAAGGAATTTCAGCTGATGTTCGTTTTTATGGTTATATTTCTAAACTGACTGCTTCCTTCCTTAAATACTTATTTGTAATGCAAGTAAAGAAAATCGAATTCATTTTCCAGGCAAGTCGCCTTGACCAGGTTTTGGAGGACACTCCCATACCTGCCAGAAAAGCTCAGAACGTTCTGGCTTATAAGCAGAGGTGTGGAAAGGTTGTTAGGGAGTCTGCCTCTCATGTTAAAAACTACCAAAGATCCCCAGGCCATTGCTGAAAAATCTGCCTAGCCTGTTCTTAAATAAAAATTCCTTAGCTTCCCTACATAACTTGTTTCAGTGTTTAAGCTATCATCTGTCATTGTTGGTGGGTGGAGGAAAGGAGAAGGGAGGAGAGTTCAACATTGTTTTGTCTAATTGAGGTCTGTCTGTCTTCAAATTAAGTTATCTGCTTATTGTCCTCAATGGACAGGGGGGAATCATTGAATGTCAGCTGTCTTCTGATGTCTTATAAGTTTGATTACCTCCCTATCCTCAGTCTTCTCTTTTCCAGGCTAAATAAACAAGATTTTTCCAACCTCACAGAAGTTATGTTTTAAAACCATCTTACGCTTTTCTTGCTTTCCAAACTCCAATTTGCTGTATTTTTTGTGAAGTACAGTGGTAGAACTGGACTCGATCTCCAGCAGCAAGAATTAGAGCAAAATAATTAAATTTCGTGTCTTAGGCTACTGTGTTCCAGAATTATATTTCTCTTGCTTTTAAAACTATTGCATCGTTGTCCAAAGTTTCAGCCTCACAGAATCTTTTCTTCTGGGATGCTTAGTATCTTAGTGCTACTTTTACATTCATATTGCTGTCATGCTTTGAACTTCTTTCCTAATCAGTGTTAGACACCTCTAGAATAATTATGAAGATTATTGTAAATGACAGTTGTTACCTGAAAATGAGTCGCAACCTCTGCAAGTTCATTGTTATAAGCCAATTTGTGAAATGTGCTTTTTATTTCACTATTCCAATTGTTAATGTTGGAATACTAAGTATTGAACTTAGTATAGACTATATTCTTCCAGTTTGACAGAGGAAAAACTCATAATTATTCTTGGAATAGTTTTTCCAGACAGTTATGCAGCCATATAATAGAAATTTCAGCCAGACTATGTTTCCCTAATTTGCTGGGGAACTACAGGAGCCACAAAGGGCTTACTCAGAAGCTGTAAACTGAAATGCTGCTACTTTTTGCCTGTCTCCATGCCAGTCAGCCTGTCAGAGAGAGAGAAATTAGTGAGACTTGATGTGATTCAATTTTCATTACCTTATTATCCTACATTGTTTTGAAATGGACTATAATATTATTTTCTTGTGCTTAGTATGGATATTGGACTGACTGACGTAATTCTCTTGGTACTCCTTCCCTTTTTAAGAATAGGTATTTGCTTAGAGGCTTTCTGTTTTTCAGAGATAATTGCTAATGCTTCAGAGAATACTTTTACTTGTTCCTTGAAATCCACTCCAGAGTACTTAGCCTATCACCCTCTCTTCATGCAGTGTTGTGACTTTCCTGGGTATATTATAAATTTTACCTTTATAACCTATTAAGTGCCAAGCATAAGCTGGCCTTTTTCTGCTAACAGTCTTACTGTTTTAATCATTTGAATATGAAATTTGTAGAATGTGAAATGAACACTTTATTTCTTAGTGTATCACTTGGAATTTTCCAGGCAGGATGCAAGTCTCCCTTGAGAGTTGGCACAGAACTTCTTCAAAGTGAAGCCAAAATCTGGCCTCCAGGTTGGCCAGATTTTTTTTTTGTTTTGTCCTTATCCTAAGAGTGACAAAATTGAGATCCATGATGGTTCTGGGCTGGGTGGGGTAGGAAGCTGGGAGGTGAAGGAAAAGACTGTGGAGAAAGACAAGGAGAGCTACAGATGTCACCTTTCCATTAGCCTTCCAGCACTCAGTCAAGCCTTGTTGAGGGACCTTGCCTCTTCCCACCTTCTTCTGGCCCATTTTCCTTTCATATCTTCCTTTACCTTTACTGTCCCAAAATGTCTTGAGTTATTGCAGCATCTCCTCCTGAAAGAGGCTTTCCCCCTTGCTCTTGGTATCCCCCTGCCTCCGTGTAGGTGGGATAGTTTTCCTGACTCCTTCCTCAAAGCAGCGTCAGGGATAGTTTGTTTTACTTGTGACTGAAAACTTCCCCAGCCAAATGCTGAGAAAATTATTCTGCTTGGTGACTGACAAGAGCTCCAGCTAACTGCTGAATATTTCTAGGGTGAGGGATGTTGTTCTCCAGTTCTTTGTGACATTAGACAGACAGGCAGACATTAGGCAGTGACATTTGTCTGTTCTACTTCTGCTGCAGTTTGATGTGAAAATACAATTCTTTTTACAAATACTTCACCCTTTTCCCATTTTAAAGTTACTTTCAGTAACAGAATATGAAATGTTTTAGGCATCTAGAAAGAATTGTTTCCAATTATTGTCTTCTCCATCTATTCACACTGTCAAGAGCCAAAAAGGAATTAAGTATGTGTATTGTTTCATTTTAACTACTGCTAAAATTACCATCAAAGACACTTTCTGAAGAACAAGGTTAATCTACGCATGTTATAGAAACATAATACCAAACAATATCCAAGAATATTTGTTAACTCCGTGTAATTCTGGTTTAAATTTTTGTGCTGGTAATTAAATTATTGTGTGTGGGAAGGAAGATTGCCCATAATTGCTAGTCTCATTTTTTTTCTATCATCTCTGTCATCTGCAAAATCCTAAATTTGAAAGAATTTGAAGTGTTCCTTCCAGAAGGAAAGATTACGTGGTTCCTAGCCTATCAAAGCAAAGCAAAGATTTTAATTTGAAGTAACAGATGGGTTTGGGTCTATTTATTAACATTCTAATATGTGAGAGGAGTTTGACAATTTACCTGATTCCATATTTTGTAAAAGTCATTCCCAGGTAATGGGCTGAGCCATAATTAAACACTAAACTTTGGAGGAAAAAAAACCCAACCTAACTAATATTGAGCYAGTATCAGTGTTTTAAATGATATTGTGTGACTTCACTGGAGAAATAGTGTGCTGCAAGTTTACAAAAATGATAACAATGTTTATTTCTTCACAACTTRAATTGTACATCTCATCTTCATTAGAAAACACCATCATTGGGCATTTCCAGCAATAGAGTCGTCATAACATTACTGAAAAGCATTTGATATTAGTGCAGACTGGAGGAAAAATAAAATCCTGTGCCCTTCCAAAAAGTGGGAGTGACAAGTCCTGAAATTGCAATCACATCTTCCAGACTGGTGCAAGGAACAGCTTAGCCTTGTGAATGCTTACTGCTAAATGGTTGTCATTCTTCTATGAAACCCTGCTGCTGAAAACTGCTTTGCAGGAATGATTTTATCTTTTGCCAGTGTAACCTAGACTCTGAATGGCTGTTCTTTCAGAAATAACATTTACACGTTGCCTTCTGGTATGTATTCTCAAAGATATGAAGAGTAAACATTAAGTTATGCTTTAGGTGTTCAAAAGCTGTCACAAGAATTAGTTATTAAATAATATAAGGAATTAATAATTAACTGCCCTGTCATACTTCTTTACGATCTTCATCCTTCTGGTACTGCATAGAAATCTAGTTTATTTTCCACTCCTGTTTATCTAGTCATATTTTCTCTTTCATGCTTCCTGTCACTTTGCTCTATTGTCATTGCTCATCAGTTTTGCCTTGAGTGTGTGTTGTTTACTGCCACTGTTATGCCATCCTGAGCCCTATTTCAGCTAATTCTTGAATAAAGCATAATGTGAGTTATACAGGGCAGTATAGTAAGTGAGATGCCTGCCCTCCAAAGGCAAAATGTAATTTTCTTCACTAATGGCAGGATTTCATCCAGTAAGTCCTAAATACCAATGATTTCAGGAAAAGTCATGAACTTTCTTGTACTGTTTTGCAGGGGATTTCCCAAGAAAACAGGCAGAACTGCTAGGATAGCATCAGATGAAGAGATTCAAGGGTCAAAAGATGCTGTAATTCAGGACCTGGAAAGAAAGCTTCGTTTCAAGGAAGACCTTTTGAACAACGGGCAACCGGTACACAAACATAAAATACCCTGGGGAAGGGGAGTGGGCATCAAGGGTAGTTTCTCAGATATCCTGCATATTAAAATAATTGTGTGTATAGAATTTTTTATGTTTTATGTATTTACTATTTTTAATTGCATTTTCCAAAGCTGCATTTCCTTAAGTAATCATACTATACGTTTTGGCCTATGAGTTGCCCTCGTGTTGGGCAACTTAACTTGGAATTAACAAAGCAGTGGAGGTCTCAAAGACGATGAGTTCCTGCAACAACCCTGCACAGTATGTACCTCACAGGCTTGTTTAGCCTCTGAGGCTGTTTGCTTTTGACTGTTCACCGCTGCCAGGTAGCCGCTCAATCAGCATGTGCGTAGCTCTTGATCAGTCTGGGCTCATTTGATGTTCTGCCCAGCTGTCAGACCAAAGTGGATATCAAGTTGGAAAGGATAGGTAGTAAGTGGACGTTGTAGGGAGACAAGGTAGTTCATCATGAGAAACAAATCCATTAGGAACCAGGCATCGTTAGATCCTGTGACTGTGGGACTTTTTTGACCATGGGGATAAAAACCAACTTAAAGCTACTAATTTAAACACTTTATCAAGAGTTAACAATCTACTTGAGGAGACAAGAAATGAGATAAAATGGGCAAGAATAACAAACACTTGAAAAGAACAGTTACAAAGTTCTCCATTAATTTTTCTGCATTTTATGATATGCAGAAAAGATAAAATACCAAATTCTTCCTGATGAGAGTTGGTAAGAAGCAACTCTCCTAGGACTTGATTACAGTTATTAAAGGAGTGATTTAAATGTCTTTGAAGCAGGAATCTCTTTTAAGAGGAACGTAATTTAAAAAAGTATAGGCTGTCATGCCCATTTTGTCTATGAAAGGTTTTCAAAAGCACCTGAATGACTTGGGATACCTTTGTGTCACTGAAAGTTAGTGTGCTTTAGATTCTCAGGACCATATTCAGAAGTTTGTTAGTGTGTCTGAGATGTGGACTGCGGTGTTTAAGTTCAAGCCTGTTGATTCAGACTGACTGCTCCAGAGCTGCCAGCTTCTGGTTCGCAGCAAGGTGAATGGCATGAAGTAGGGAAAGTGTTGAGAGAGTGACTAGCGCTGCAGTACTTACCTTCTGCATTGACCGCACAGAGTCCGGCAGCCCCCTTTAGAAGTTGAGCAGAATCACCCTTGCAGTGTGTAAGTTCAGGTTTTTCACGGGAGGTGTGCTGAACATGGCTGTTGATGCCTATTTTGGAAAGTGAGTGAGATGTTTGGCCTGGACGTATGAATGGAATGTCCTGAGAAAGCCCACATGGCCCCGGGAAGGCAGGCTGCGATCAGGTGATGTGGTAGCTTGAACCAAGTTAACTCTGCTTTTGCGCTTGCCTTGAGGCTTTTGCCTTGCAGATTCCTGTCCTGGGCGATTCTGTTTGTGTAATCGTGGCTATGGGCACTTGGAGTGATTACAGAAAATTAAAGTGAAGAAAAGTTCATGATTTGTTTAGATGTTTGTAACCAAGCCAAGACTAGTACCCAGTTTTCATAAGTCTTAGCCTGCTGCTTTAGCTATAATGTCACATCTTTTTTAAATTAAGTAAAATTATTTTTTTTTAAGTAGAAGCATTAGATAGATCTAACATTTTGCGATTTACATTCTTCTTCTTCTTCTTTTTTTTTTTTTTTTCCTGTTTCATGGAGACATTTAACCATGCAGTGAGTTTGCCTTCCATTCACTGACAGRTTTTTGCAATGTTGGTTTGTAAGAAAGTTTGTAAGTGCATTTAGGTGCATGAAATGTGTTACTGAATGTAGAAGGAAAAATAATAATGGAATAATTGTACACTTACAAAGTCTTTTTTTAACTTTCTTTACCTTCTGAGTGTAAACTGCCACTGTGTCTTTTTTAAGCAGTGTCCTTAATTTGCAGAAGAATAAAAAGAAATAGGAATTAAAAATCTAAAATAAAATATTTTTCTATAAAACTGTCATTATATTTTTGACAAAATAATCAAGTAGGGTAATATCTCCATGGCGTTTTTGGCAGAGTTTGCTGCCCTGTAGTTCTAATGTAGAAATTGAGCAGAATGACTAGGAGTAAGATTTGGGTTGGTTTGGCATGCACTTTTTTGATGGCCATGCTGATTTAAGTGGTTTCTGTTGCTCATTCCTGCCCAAGTTCCTGGCATGAGGATGGAAACAAATGGCAGAGTCAGGGCAAAAGTTGCTTAAGCTGGAAGAGCCACTGGTAATGCAAAATAAATGCATTACAAACTGTAGTAGAGATTTTCAGTTAGAAACATATTGCTGCTCTCTTTTAGGAACATTATTTTAAATTAAATTTCTGCTACTTTCAAAGTAAAAAACCCCTAGTTTTAAAGTTTGTTTCTACTTTTTATAAAAAGGTTTTGTGGGTGCCCAAAACACAATAGCTAGCTTATAAGTATCCATTTTCAAGTCCTCCAGATTTTCTCTGTGGAGAGAGGATAGGTGACAATTTATTGGGTAGAATATGGTTGTTATCATATAGCAAAGAAAAAAAATATTTTTTGGAATATGCAAAGGGAGTTAACTTAGGATTATTGAAGGTGCATATTCTTTGAACCTCCTCAGATACAAGTGAAATGTTTTATTTTAGGGAATAAAATTAAAACTGCCAAGGTCTGGGTGACATTTTAAAAATTGTATGCCGCAGGTGCCTTATACTTTCAGTCCTGTTTTTGTATTATTCTTGCCTAGAAAGAATATTTGCATGAAATTACTTCTTTATTGATGAATAATAGTATTACCCTTTCCTGGTTAATTTTCTTTAGAAATTATAATCCTGTTTAGAAGATGTATTTGCTTTCTTTCAAAATCAATTTGATGTCACAAACAGATGAATGAATTCATGTAGTGGAGAGAAAGCAGAGGGATTATTATTATACAAAAATCCTGTTTTCTGTTTAAGTGCTTCTTACAATTAAAAACACAGAATGAACAATACAGAAAATGTGATACAGAAGCGAATTCTGTTATTAAGCTGAATAATTTTCATATTTTCCTGTGGAAGCATTACTTAGTCTCTAACTACCTTATAGTTCTCAATGAGAAACAATAAGTTTTTTTTCTTTCTTTTTCCTTCTCCCTGTTTTTTTAATTCATTGTTCAGAGGTTGACGTATGAGGAAAAAATGGCTCGCCGATTGCTGGGAGCAGACAGTGCTGCAACTGTCTTCAATATACAAGAACCGGAAGAGGAGCCGGCTATACAGGTGCTGCCTAACTCTGCACGTTCATAGGAAAATAAAGATTTTCTTGCAATTTTTTTTTTCTCGCAGGCAGTCATTCCCCTAAAGACCTACATAAGACAGTAAATTACACAAGATAGGATGGTTTTGATTACAGAAGTCGTATGTTATATATCAGTGAAGTAAACTGGAGAATCACATGCTTATTGCTCAGTTTTTCCATACTGAATAAGGTTGAGAGGTCTCAAACATCTACTTTCCACTTTAAACTCTTCCATTTATCCTATTCTATCCTGACCTTTAAGTCTCTCAAGGCAAAAATACATCTACTATCTTGAAACCATCTTGTCTTTATGTATGTAATCTGTACTTTTTGGGTGCAGACCAAAAAGCACAGCAGCAAGTCTGCTTGAAAGCCCAGGTACACATTCCCTATTGTCTGTTGAGATGCCAGAGCTGCTCTTCAGAGCTGTGTAGCATCCGTTTGCTTATGTTACCACATGCAGTATGTTCTCCTGGTAAAAACTCTGAGAAATTGTCATGGCGGCTTCTTGGTCTTCGTTCTGCCTCTTGATCTTTTTTTCTACCCTTACAGGAAGCTCGCTGTATTGATGATTCTGTAGCGAGTCCTGTGGATATTCAAAAGGTTAATGTTTTCACCTTTTTCTTTCTTGTTTTTCTTGTCTTTTTTTTTTTTAACTGTTGTCTTTGCCCCTTCCCTGCTACTGCTCTTGGTTAATAAGAAGAGGTCTCCTAGATTTTAATAACTGGGGAGTTGCACTCCCTTCATGGTGTTAAACTCTGTCTATATGCCTAATTATTTGAGTGCAGTAATGACGTGCTCCAGTATCTTTCTGCAGTAATGTTAACATATACTGATACTAACTGTCTTGCATCCAAATCAGCTGCTCTTGTATATATATCATGTGTACTTCATGATTTGCTTTTATGATAAACTTTCAGGGAACAAAGAAATAAAAAATATCTGAAGTTTGCAAAGGTATTTCTCTCTTCTCCTGTTTTTTTTTTCCTTTATTGAGGGTTATGATTAGTTCTGTAACCAGCCGGTAGAAAGGCTACATGTCATTCCTAGACCAAAGTCAGAGATAGAGGATGGGGTATATGAAAGGGGGGCTTCATGTGAGATGTGCATTTATCTTAAACAACACAAGGGTCAGAGACAACCGTTGAAGGTCATTTGAAAGACTGCCTAAATTTCTGTTGACTGAGAGCACTGGCTAAAAAAGATTTTTTTTTTTTCTTCTTTTTTTTTCTGCTTCTGAGCTTTCTTATGCTCTGGCTATCACTGAGATTCAAAGCAGGACATTCTTACTGTAAAGTAGATGGAGTGAATAGTTCAAGAAAAGAAATACTGTGTATGTTACAGTAACATTTTCCAAGTGTCTAAATAGCAAATTTACATGAGTAGTAGTGTTTTACACTGGATGAAACATTCTACTCTTCTTTCTAAATCTTGAACGTACTCATGACAAACTGTTTTTCTGAGGAAGAAGTTGATACTTCTGGCCAAACAAAGGGGAATATGGTAACAGGAGTGAAGGGAGGCAAGTATCATAGTTTGCCAGTGGTGCCATTTTCTCATTGTTATGAGCAACTGTAAATAAAATCATTGTAGCCTTCGGGTGCAGCCTCCAGTACAGTACTGTGCAAATTGCAGATGTGAACCATATGGTCTTTTGGCCATCTGGAAGCAAAACCCGCCCTAAATCTGTGTGTACCCTCAAGGAAATATTAGTGTATGTCTTTCCTCTTTATGAACTGCTTCAGAATACTTTTATTCTTACAGGCTTTTTTGAAAAATGGAAAGAAAGCAACCAGTGCCTTTCCTTCCCCTTATAAATTAGACCTTAAGACAACATGAAATACAATTTTTGCCTCATACCAGACGTCTTCATTGTTTCACAGGGAAGTTACTTGGAGGCAAGGATTATAGTGTTTTTCTTCAACAAGTTACAGTTTCCTTTTATATGTAAAATCCTAAYGGGTTGTCAAAGATCAGCAGAATACAAAAAAATTGTTAGAAACGCATCTTGCTAAGCAATGTGTTGAAGTTCGATGCTAATATGCACCTTTCTTGTTTGACAGGAGTATAAAGTCTCCAGCTTTGAGCAAAGATTGATCAGTGAAATCGAATACAGGCTGGAGAGGTCTCCTGTGGAGGAATCAGATGACGAGGTGCAACATGGAGATGATCCTATTGATAACAGTGTGTCACCGTATTTTGAAATAAAGCTGAAGCATTACAAAATCTTTGAGGGAATGCCAGTCACATTTACATGCAGAGTGGCAGGAAATCCAAAGCCAAAGGTAAGGAAAGAGGGTAAGCATTTCTAGAAGCCCTCTAAAGAGTGCCATATTGGTACCTTGCAGTGAGCTGCTGGACAGTGGACTGTGTATTACAGGAATAGCAAATGTCCCCTCTTGACGATAAAGATCCCTAGTTGGTATAAATTGTCAAATCTCTTTTGACATGATAGGAATTAGGTAATTTATACCAGCGAAAAATCTGACCATGAGGCTTCATCTCTAGCATACTCCTTCCTGAGACTTTATCTCGGTTCCTTTCCCCAGAAGTGATATTTCTGTCCTTTTTTGAGTTACCTTCAGGGTAGATCTGTACCACAGGGTGCAGTGCAATGCTCTAAATCCCCATGTGAGCTGGCACAGTGGTCCCAAAAGCAGCCTTGTCAGGTTACCATGGGTGATTAGCTCAGGCACAGCACTGTGCTAATGCAAAAATACGTTGCTTCTGGTTCAGAAGCCGGTTTGGGATCTCTGCTTTCTGCAGCATTACACAGTTTATATCTACACACCCCAAGAAGGCTAAATTTGTTGGCAGAGGAAGTCAAATTAAAATACAATCAGCTCCCATGTATCCTAGCAGCAAGATGGACATGATGGTGAGGTTTATGATGATGAACTTCTGAGGGAGGACTGGGCTTCATTCAGCAAATGTAAAAGTACCAGTTGATGTGATACCAGTAGTCTGGAATAATATCTTTCTCTGGTAGGTCATGCTTAACCATTTCAAAATTTGCCCAGCGATCAGTTGACTCATATTGCAGCTGACAAACAGCAGCAGCTTCTTAAACTTCCTTGCCAAAGCCAGCATCTTCCAGTGAGGTCATTGCAGCTCTTACAGTGACCTCTCAGATAAGCTGCCCATCTTCACAGCAGCAAGGGCCACAGCTGTGTTC
Source organism: Apteryx rowi (assembly GCF_003343035.1). NCBI lineage: Eukaryota > Metazoa > Chordata > Aves > Apterygiformes > Apterygidae > Apteryx > Apteryx rowi. Next base: position 716,680 of record NW_020450680.1, on the reverse strand, counting down.
AGATCTCTTACCTAGTGTAAGTTCTACAGGTACTTAGGATTTTGAACAGAGATAAAAGCAAATGATTTGACATGTCCAGTGCTATAGCTGTATGGTATTACACAAACTGTAAAAAGAAAAAATGGACTTTGTCAGGTAGCAGAGGAAGAATAGCAGGCAATTACGGCATTGTCTGTGTTAGCAAGTGGTGCAGACCAGGAGGAGCAGATCTGTAAAATGAAATATCCATCCGTGCATGCATTTCAGGAGGTTTTTAACTTTGGGCTAGCTCTAATCTGGTCCCATAGACTGAAGCAGATGCAGCACATTAGATGTGTTCTTGGAGCACACATTCTGGCTTAGTTTCATCTGAAAGGAATCCAGTTCCTGTGCTCCAAGACCAATCCACAGTGTGAACCACTGCAAAGTAAGTCAGGATGATCAGTACACTCATTCAAAAACACACTCCTGCTTCAAACTGAAGCTAGTGTAAGATGCACACTGAGAAGACTGGCCCAGTTGGGCTGAAACCAAGCCTTTGATGTCCAGCATTACTTTTGAGTTTGGTATTATAAGAGAGTTACGCTGAATAAGGGTGGAAGGCAAATCAGTTCATTGGTGTTGGAGGTGCAGTGTGATGGAGAGGTAGTCTGTTTGCCTGAGGCTTATGAGTAAGAGACTGAATGACCTGTTATGAGTCAGCCTTAGTCAACTGTAGCCATTCCCTGATTTTCACAGTTTTCAATTAAGGTGTAGTTTCACAGTCAACTTAATCTGATTTAAGACAGATGAAAGAGGATGTCACTTGTTACTTCCCTCACTCTCCTTGTTTTGCCATTAGTGATTTCACAGCCAGGAAACCATATTGTTAGTACTTCCCCTAAAACACTGCGTTATGGAGGCATCTGATGTGAATGCGCTCCGATTCTGTGTCAAAGTGTGCACATTAAGAAGTGATTTGCTCTTGCACCTGGGACTGTGACCCTTTATTCTGTTCACTTACAGATGCTTTGTGAGATTTCTTAAATTGCTTGGGATGGAACCAATTTTTTATCCCCTTGGATAGCTACTTGTTAGCTGGACTGTGCAAACGTCAAAGGCCGTGTCCTCCTCGGAGAATGCCAAGATGGCAATTTTGAAATGCTCGATGATTGAAGGCAGCCTTTCTGCTGCCATTTGTTGAAGCTGGAAGTGTTGCCCCTGAATAAATTCTTTACTTTGGCAAATGAAAAGCTGGAAATAATTTACTAACTTAAAGCTCCTCCCTTCTAAGTGTTCTGTCAGCTCTGCCAAGGAATGGCTTTGGGAAGGACTGCAGCATTTCCAAAATCTGGCATTCATTACAAGGGATTTTTCTAAGCGAGGTTATTGGCTTATTTTTTCCCCTGAACATGCCATGTAAATTGAATACCGATGTGCCAATTCTGTCTTTGTAAATATGACTCTTTAAATCTGAATCTACTTTCGTTGTAGCCTTCAGCATATGTAAAACTATTTTCTCATTAAAATGAGAACTTTTGGTGATATGAAAGGGATTGCGGATTATTTCTTTTTAAGAGATATTTCACTTTAAAATTAGGATAATGCTATAAAAAAGGTTAAATGAACCTTGAATGTTGCACAGCGCTTGTATTGCTCTCTCTTGACATGGCTGAATATAATTCATAGTGATTAAAAATGACTGTGCTGCCCAAGATCAAAACCCCTTTTGTACTGTGTATTCCATTGTATTTTTGGTCACTACACATTGGTTTCTGAAAATCTGGTACAAATAAAGGCAATCCAGATGCAGTGTTCAGTGCTTACATAGTTTAATGGTACATTTATTAACAGGTATCCTAGAAAGGAAATACTTTATGACAAGGGCCGCTCTATCCAGTAGTGGTAGTGTTTTACTTATTAACTCAGTTTCAGATAAAGATAGTATTAAGTATTTACTACGCATAAGTAAAAGTCATTGATGCCAATGCTTTTAAACTTAGTGGAAATGAGTATTGAACAACCTATGCATGACATTTGGATATCTGGTTCAGTTAATATTTGCATGTATTTCCATTTAATAATTCCTGGCATGTCTCCTGATATTTCTGATAAGTGTCTTATTCTTAAATAATTACTACTTAATGCAGTAGATTCCAAGCAACATTATGAAACATGTAAAGCATGCAAGTTAAAACTCATTTTTACAGTTATGTTGTTACCAACATCCATTAGCATGTGTATGTAAGCAATCAAATATCTTGTGCATCTCTAGTAAGTGCTCTGTCAGCAGATGAGAAGACATTACCAAATCTTTTGTTACTACCACAGAGTCTTTGCAAGACTGCTGACAGACAAAATGGGAAACAAGTATAACCAGCTATTTAGGAAATGAAATCATTTCTAGTTACACATAATGCTTGTTAATATAAAAACCATACATGGTAATTAATTTTTAAGGGAATTTTCCACTCATTCCTTCCAGTACATGCCATCCTCCAATCCATTGTGTTTTAGTGCAGTTTAGAAGTATACCCTTAATTTTTCCAAAAAGTGAATGAATCTAGAGCTTTGAAATGTTGGCAAGTATGAAGAAACAGGAATATTAAATTGTATCAGGAATTCTTCTTGGCTTTGTCACTTCATTTTTACTGGAAAACAAGCACCTTTTTCTCACTAAAAGATGTAAGTTCTCGCTTCAGCAATTACACTGAGGAAAATGGGTTTGCTTTCCTCATGCTAAGGGTCCCAGTAATCCTGTGACCAGAACAAATACAATTTCCTTTACCGTATGGTAAGAGAGATCTATCATCTTCTGCTGTGCTAATATTTCCTTCCTTCTGTCATAGGGGGACGTGTTCTTCTCCCTCATCTCTTTGGCGGTAGCAGTGAGTCAGAAATGCTTTGTGTTTGCATTTTCCTATTCCTGTTACATTAGAGAAATTACTTGATTGGAAAAAAGGCCTGTGTGGCAGGGTCGGAAGAGTTCCCCAGTGGTTCAGGTTGAATACAAATCAGCCTCTCAAAGCTCTGGGTTAATCCATCCCAAGCGCGATTTGGTATTGGTCTCTGTACCTGCTTTCCATCTGTGTATATTCCTGTATGTGTTTTCATGCATATGCCATATGTTTTCCCCTTGTTTTCAGTGGGATTCAGTTTGGAGCTTTATCTTTACTTTTAAAATACAGCAAAAAAAMCCCAAACAAACCTTGTTCAAAATTGTTGAAGCTTTTTTTCCCCTCAAGTAGGAGGCATTAAAAACACATACATGCTTTTTGTGTAATTTATAAATTACTGTAAGATATTATTCTGCATACATCATTTTTTGGCTCATCAAAACTAGATCTTAGGTCAGCCAGAGAATAAAATTATGTATCAAAAGTAATGGAAAAGACCTCTGTTCGATAGATAATTTAATTGTTCTGTACAACTTGGAACTATTGTTGGCCTGCAATTATTAAAGGGTATCTATACGCTGGCTTGCATCAAAGTATTTCCTGTTACTCTATGAAGCTGTCTATTTCTATAGATGTCTGTCACATCTGGGTGACACTGTTGGTTTAAATCATGTACTTTCACTGAGTTGGCCTATTTGTGTACTGAACTTGTTCATCTCCAGTGAGAGTGGCTGAATCCTTTTCTGGCTTTTTTGGGCTAGTCCAGTCAGTGTAATGGATATGTAACAAAACTGGTGTTTCAGCAATGAGATCATGACTTCTATTTTATTAATCATTAGACTAATTATTCCTATAATCATCTTGTTTTAAGCCTTTATTTTCTGAAAAGACAGCAATAGCATTTTTGAAGTGCTGTGTCCAACCTTTTCAGATTTAAGTGAACTAAAATTTTAAAATTAGTAATTTTATCTGATCRGAAACTCTTCTTTGTAATGACATTTATTTAGAGTCCTTGAAATGTTCAGGGGCTGTTCTGTCTTTGGGATTGGTACAGCCCTTATGTCTATGTCTTATGTAAATGTTTGTCCTGCAGTCTTTCTCTTTGAAAGATTGCTGTTCTGTAGCATGTCTTTACTGAAACTGGTTCCTGGAGTGTAGTTCTAAACTTTTTTAACTGATTGATCAAACTGGTTTCCTTTTAATGCTTACCAGAGAGGTTTTCAGCAGTTGAGATTTGTTAGCGTCGTTAATTGAGAAATGATGGCAATAATCACCCACCTCTTATCAGTGGTGCTTTGTTTTTTGCTACAGATTTATTGGTTTAAAGATGGGAAGCAAATTTCGAAAAGAAGTGATCACTACCAAATTCAAAGAGAACCTGATGGAACTTGCTCGCTGCATACTACAGCCTCCACCCTGGATGATGATGGGAATTACACTATTATGGCAGCCAACCCGCAGGTAAATGAAGGTTTGGCTCCAGAGCAAACATGCTTCTGAACATAAATCTTCAGAAAACGATCTCATCTTACGTTTGCATGATTTAATTAAATGATGAAGTCACCATAAACTTTGTAAGTTAGATTTCTGTTTTCATCTTGCACTAGTAGGGTGGGACCACTCTATCTCCAAGAGATTAGCAAGTCAACAGCAATTTTTTTCCTAAGGTCTGGGGTTTCAGAGGGAAGGGGTATTTTTTTAATCACTATTTCTCCTTTTGTTTCAGCTGATATCATCTCAGTATCTTAACTGAGCATGGATATCATACATGTTATACAAGGGGAAAAAAAACAAGGTTACCAGCAAAAGTAACCCAACTCAGCTAAGCTCTTTTGTTATTCTTCTGTTGACACTGCTCRCTGACTGAGGCCAGTGATTGCAATTCTACAAGGCAAAAAAATTCTAGCATTTAATATGTAGAGAGGAAGGTTTGCTATGCTGATCCCAAAGCTTTAAGCAATGTTTTTCTGAAGCACACAGTGTTACTGGTTTTCTAATACCATTTGTTCTTCACAGACCCAATACAAGGGCTGTGGAATATAAAAGAAACCCACTAGTGCATCAAACATAACTAAAGTCACAGTTCAAGCATCCTACTGAAGTAACTTTTTCAATCCACTTTTCCTACAGCACAGCAAATTGAGGGAAATGATTTGCATATGAGAAAGCAAGGCAGTAACATAACTTAGGGATATAATGAATTATTCTCTTCTGTAGCACTGAAGTGCTTGCCAAGATCAGAACTGCAAGCAGGATTACACTGTAAAATAACAAACTCTATCACTGAGACAGAGTTTAATCTAAACAGGAGTGTTGTGCTCTGTTGTGTGTGTTGCTAGGTTACTTAACATGACGCCTCCATTTTTGCATTACTCTTTTAACCGTCAGTCCTGCTCATGTTGTAGCGTCTTTGTGAAGTATGTGACTGTATGCACACATATGCATGACACACAATAGCACTTTTAACTAAGGCTCCTGATACCACAAAGTACAGTGTTTATATCTAGGTAGTTTAAACGTTATTTCCACATGTACAAAATAGTACTTTAGAGAAACAGCAAAAGGCCTAGGTAATTTTTCAAACTGGGAACTTCTACACAAAGAAGAGCGTTGTGTTATAATACTTGCAACCGTTTAAATTGTACAAAGTCACAGCAAGTTGAGAATTGATAAATACTTATATACTTGCTCAAGATAGGAAACAGATCCTGTTCATCTTTCTGTTAGTGTTGTGTTAGTGCATGTACAGTTCCCCTATATGTTAGTCCTTGATACAAAAGTCTTAGAGTACTTGATGGATAAACCGCCTTTGAGTTTGGGCATTGAAATCTGTCCCTGAATAATTTTTATAAGCATATTTAGGGTCTACTTTTAACACTAGTTATTCTGAATAAAGCTTCTTTGATGACACACCAGTTAACTAGATTATCAGCTGTGCCCATTGCTGACACTGGTTTCTTGGTGGATTTTTAAGTGTACTGAAGTGAAAAGTTTCTATATTGTTCCTAATTTGGGGATTGAAAAAGCAATTGTGAAATGATAAAATTCCTTGCCTGTGCTTTTTCTTCTTTGGAGAAGAACCAGAAGCATCGTTCACTGGATCCCCTAAACAAAACATCTGTTTCACCAAGCCCATTAGAATCTGTCTTCACAGTGTAATTTCCAAGTAAACATAATTGTATCTCCTAGCATTAGCTTGCTTTCACTATGTGTTCAACAGTATAGTGGAGGCAAAGAACAGCTAGGAGTTAATGTACTAGCCTTTCGCACTAAAAGATTTGGATTCCAATTCTTTTAAGTAATCCTGAGTGGAAATAATTTTGGCTTAGTTTCCTAAATTCTAATGGAAAGTTGTCTACATCTCGAGCTATCATGAAGTTAGGCAAATTTGGCAATCTTTCCTTAGGAAAAGCAAAATACATGAATATAAGGGAGCTCCCATCAGGTTTCTGACAGACTGGCAGAAATTTGCTAGACTGTGGCTGAGTTTTGGTCAGGGCCATTAGGACCACCAAAGTAAAACGCAGAAAGGCATATTCTTAGCTGGAAGAAATGGATTTCGTTTACTAAAGCAAAGGATCCAGTTCATTAAAGCTCTGCCTGTTTATGCCTCTGATGAGCTGGACTAATACTACAGCATTCCCATGAGCAAAATGACTACTAACTCACCTTGGAAATTAGCTGTGGTAACAACTTCTGCACCAGGCCTACAATATAAAGTGCAGCAGTCTGGAATTCAGGTTCTGACAGCAGTACAATTTGCCATATAACTTAATCCAGAGCAAACTGACCCCAGACCAAGAACACCACAAAATCATGCATGTTTCAGCCCTTTAGTGATGGGTTACATCCCTTAACTGATCTCGTTCCAGTAGCTGTAACTATGAACTTAAGTCTGTATTTTTGCCTTCTTTCATCTCATTTTCACCTTCCTTTGCAAGCTGCACCCCCAGTCCTAGGTCTATATTTCCTGATGTTCTAGGCCATGTTCTCATGGATCACTTGCCCCTCACCACTTCCTTCCCTTTTCCAAATCTTTGGCCTCCTGCTTTTTCTTCCCTCTCCAAATTCCTTACAGTCCTTCATCTTCCCATTTATGATGCCTTCATGTATTGAAATACACAGAAATTAACCCAAAATGAGTGAATTCATCACCTGCCAGCAAAAGGTTAATATGCAGTGGTGCCTAAAATAGAACTATATTTGTTCCAGATGTTTTTAATGGTCTTGTACCACAAAAAAAAGTTTTTGCTTAAGAAACTGCTCCAGGTCATGAGCAATGGCTTATTTTAACCCAAGTATTTTTCTTGTGGACTAACTGGGTCATGGGAATAAAAATGGGACGCAAAACTTCATTTCCAACAGTGCAGCAGTAACAAGAGCATCATTACTGTTTGGCACCTGCTTAGTGACCTGTGTGAAATTGTTTGCTGGACTGTGGCCAGTTGTTAGCAGCTATTTGCATCCCCCTCCTGCCCCCTTCCCCCAATTACTATGTCATATTTGTCACTTCTTTTGTTATTCATGCTGACAGATGTGAGTGTGGAGTTCACATACACTGCCAGGCTAATGCAGATGCTTGCTGCACTAGGCTGGGGGGAGGAGAGATGTACATCTTCTATATATTTATCTAAAAGTTCTTAAAAATTAAAATTTTTAAAAAATGATTAAAATTATTACATTGTTATATTTACATAAAAATATATAAACTTTTAATACAGTATATATACAGCTTTTATAGTTGTATCTAGCATAGATGTTTGTTTAAATATAAAATACATTTTGTGCTGTGATTTTAGCATATAGAGTTGCTAATTCAATATTAAACCAGGCATCACCTTCATTTTATTTCCCTTTGTGCTAACTCCAGAATGTGTAGAAGTCTATTTTTTTTTTGGATAGCACCTCATAGATAAGGCTTTTTCAAGCTATCCCACAGCTAAAAATTCTCTTGCTGCTTCTTACATCAAGCTCTGCACCTTTTTTGCTGCCCTGAAAAGTGCCGTTCTGTCCACTCAAGTCCACCTCAAATGGCTGATGCAAAGGTGACCTCAGGCTCTTGTTTTGTCTCCATCACATTGCTTAACTTTGCCTATCGCCCCTGGCTTCCAATATTTTTAGCATATTTCCCTGCAAATATGTCTGTTAGTTGTAGCAGCACTGTGTCACTGTCTCCTCTTGAGTGTGACCCACTAGGTGCCAGCAGAATGGACTATCCGATACCCAGTGATGCAGTCAAGTGGGATTCCCCCCCCAAACAAGGGTCTCTCTTCAGAGGGGAACCTCAAAGTACTTGAACAGTTCTTTTGTTTTTTGCATTCATGGACTTTTGAGCTGTGAGCCCACCAGATGAAGTGGACTAATCCACTTTGGACACAGGAGATCTGTCATTACCCTGCAACTTTGCCAAGTGTCATTTACAAGGGTGGCTTATCTTGAACTACTTGTTGTATTGCCTTTTTTCCATTTGCCAAACACAGRAACCTCCCAGTACTCCCACATCAATAACTTAGCCAATATATTGTATTAATGACTTAATTGCTGGTGTTCCTAATAATCTTTCTAAAAGAAAAATCTTCCAGGATGTAAAGTAAGCCTTGGAATATTTTAACCATGACTTTGTTTACAGTCACAACTGTTGTTAGATTGCAAGCTGATAAAATAGCTTAATATAAGAAGTTATTTTGACAAATGCTTTTAAGACTTTGTGAAAGATAAGACCTGCAATACAATCTCAGCAGGTGGGCAAAAAGAAGACATTGGGCTGAAAATTTATTAATAGTACATGCTTTAAGTATTTTAATTTTCGTCCTCTCCATAATCATAACAGGGCAGAGTAAGCTGCACTGGAAGGCTTATGGTTCAGGCTGTAAATCAAAGAGGCCGTGGTCCTCGGACACCTCCTGGTCAGCCTCATATTAGAAGGTACTTTATGCCTTGTTTGTTTTAATATGTGCTTTGCAAAATTACCATGATAAATAACGAATCTGAAGTAAGAAGGTAAGTTAGCGGTATGGCATACAGGAAGAAATTTCACCTTTGCTGTCTAAAAATTTCTGCAAACTTTGCATGCTCAGAATTATAAGCAACCTCTGAATTTACGTGACCTTTAAGTATTTTGTGCATCTTCTCTGTCCTCTCTGCCCTGTGACATTCACTAATTACTCCTTATCTCAGTTTACACTACAAGCTGTCGGGCAAGACCTTGTCACTTACTGTTTTTTAAAACATCTCACCTAATTGGGAATTGGGATTCTATTGGGAGTCTATACTTTCTGCAGCTTTTAGTAAGTATTCATTTAAAGAAACAGTAGAAATAACTCCCTACCACAAAGTTTAGATTTATATTTGAAATATTTTAGTATTTCAGTGATTTCAGTTCAGGTTCTTCTAAGGAATTAGGAGTCAGAAATAAAGCATTTTACTTATCTTTTGTGAAGTTTGTGATTAATTCACATCTGAATCTTTGGTTTATGTTTTTGGACCATATAAGGGAATCTTCCCTTCAAAAACCCTTTTTCATTACAGAAAGCTTTTATGAGGCTATTTAACACAGCTGAGACATCTTTAGACTACACAAAAAAATCATTTTGGTTAACCAAACAGAACTGCTTTCAAGGAAGTACAAGGGCTCCAGTTCAGGTCTGTGTGGTGGTGAGGCATGTGTTTTGATTAATGGCTACACTGACCACAGAATCTCAATATTGGCTAATTATAACATATAGAGCAGATAAAATTACCTATGATCAATGTGCAATAAAGAAATTCAGATACTTACCTTGTAACAGTTAGCAGTAGTAATAGTATGTATTATAGAATTGCTGCATGAAAACCAGGCTCTTTTTTCCCCTCTGATAATTAGAAAGTTGCTCAAGGTGAAATCTTTAAAAGATCTCATCAGTCTTATTTCTGCACTGTACAAACTGGGGCCCCCACAGTCCTGCAGGCGCTTCCTGCCGCCTGTCATGGAGGCGTCCTACCAGCTGCCCCATAACGTTTCACCTTTAGGCCCAAAGCTCAAATCACTTGTGCAGGGSAGTATTCTGCTATCGCTAGATTGTCAGAACAGCCTCCCCAAGCTATATCCATTCGGTGTAGCCTGTCCAGTAAATAAGGCAATTTACACCTGCAAATAATGGGTAAATGACAATGGCACTTTTACAATGAAAAGTATCTGTTAAGTCCATGACGGGAAGAGCTGCCATGAAGGGTCAGGTTTCAACCACGTTAGTCGATGCACACACATGAAGTGAGAAAGAGGAAAACATCTCTAAAAACGGGGAAGGGAGAAAGAAAAATGCAAGCCAGAGAGCACTAAGCAGCTGACACTTTTGCACCTTTCTGAAGGATAAAATGTGCATCTGTTTTTTTCTGTGACAGGCAGAACCCTTGGATAATAATGGGGGAGGTTTGTTTTGCAACCTCTCCAAATGCAATTGAAACCTGAGGCTGCTTATGTCTGGTATTTGTAATTGCTGCAAGCCCTCAGGCAGCTATTGTAGTTTTGGATGGGTATCCAGTAGAGTTATGAATTATAAATAAGAGATTTCCATATAGTAGTTTAATTAAAATTAGAGCAAAGGGAATTCTCATTTCCAGTACAATTACCAGATTTGAAGGTCTCATCCTAATTATGTTTGCTTACTTAAGGTCTGCTTCTGCTAATCTTCAGCACAGTACTATTTCTGTTTAGCAACATTTCTCACTGTTCCCATCATCCAGTTCTTCCTGAAACTGATGAAATTTGATCATGTAATATATTCCTAAACCAGACTCCCACCAATACCACAATAATATGTTCCCCAATACAATGGAATATTTGTCATATGCATTTTTCATATACTTTTGGTAAGTGATACTTCTGTGGCATTAAGGCTTTTTTTTCTATTTTTTTTTACCTGAAAGCAACAAAAACTTGTTTACAAGTATAATTATTAGCTTTATGAACTTTATGATTTGTTACACTGTTCACAGACTTTTTCCTGAAGTGTTTTAAATGTTTCATAGAATGTCTTTTGGCAGAAGAACTTACTGTTTTTGATATCTTCACTACTTTACAGCTATTTTAAAACATTTTCTTTATAGTTGTGTTTAATTTTTAATGTTGTATTTTTCTGCATTTTGCTTAGCTTGCTGATATTACCTCCTTAGTATTACTTTAGGGGAAAGACTTCTGAACTGTCTGAAGTGTACAAAGTTGGGGCTAAATCCCTTACCCATCATGACATTCAACCCTTAGGCACCTAAGCTGTCTTGTAGTGCAATGCAATCAGAGTCCCAAGCAAATTAGCTTTAAAAAGCATGAGATTTAAGAAAGATTTAAAAGAAGACATATTCTTACTGCCCTGCTCTAAATTAGAGGATTAATTTGAACGTAATCTCCCTTATCCCAAATTAGCGATCATTATAGTATGGTCAGTTGTAAAGTCTTCCCCAGCTTCTTGCTCTCTGAAATTCCTAGCACATTTATCTGTACCAACCCATGGAGTCTCTCCAGTGAGATTGTGCACACTTCAGTGTGTGCACATTTAGCACCTGGTGTCAGTATTGCTTAGACTGTCTTTGCAATTTGATGTCCATATCACAACTTCTAATGAACCCCCAAATAATCCAAGGGTATTCCAGCTTCTTGCCATTCATCATTCCTAAACATGTGAAGTACTTGGCTCCACTCATTTCTTTATTTCTTTAAAACCACAACATGTTTTAGGATAAAAATAACTCTAGTTTCACTTCTCAAGGTAAAGGCTTAAAAGTAGTGTGCAATTTTTGAGGAAAACTTATAAAGAGTTTAAATGAAATGCATTATTAATTTCTGACCCTAGGCTGAACAGTATTCTGATTTTAGGTTTCCTTTTGAATATGTAATTTGAAAGCTTAGTTAAGGAAGGATTTGAGAAAAAAACACCAGAAAAAATTGCTTTGGTGATAAACTTGTAACCTCCCCCCCCCTTTCCCCCCCCCCCATTTCATTTGGTGTAGATTTTCCAACCCCTCACCCCCAGTTTTGACCAATGCTGCCTTTTTATGCAGCGGCAGCAGTGACATAGTGGCTTACAGATACATTTTCACACTTCTGTAGTGCTAATTAACTTAACCTATTTGGCTTAGCCTTACAAGTAACACACATTAAGAAATACTAGTTACTTGTACCTTATTAGGTTGTTACCTTATAAACCGTATCTGAACAGGATGCATATAAATATCACAAAGGCAGATTCTGCATGGGCTGCTTACACTGTGTAGCACTGACTAGATATCATCACTTCTGGTTGGTCTTGCAGAACTCATTACCCACAGGTAAGACTGCAGCCTTTCTTTATTAGCCCCCTATCTTCCATCCCTGCCGCAGGCATATTAGGTATATGGGCAAAACGGATAGGAACAAGAGCTCAGCTTTCCTTATGAGCTGTCATGCAGCGTCATCGCTAAAGTAGCTTTGGGCATGCCCAGTGGCAAAAAATTAGGTACTTAAGATATGGATTTAGTCACCTGAAAAGTTGCATAAGCATTTAGTATACTTCTCATTTCAGTATCCATTCCTAAATTAAGAAGCAGTTTGTGCTAGATTTTTCCTCCATGCTTGCTTATAGTTTAGCTGCAGGAAGCATGAGAAGATCATTAAAAAGTCAGCATTTATCTATTTATGACAGATCATACTTAAGGTAGTACAAACGATGATCTGTCAAAATTCAAACAGAGCAATGATGGAGAGAAAGGCAACAACAAACCAAATTCAAACAAGTCTAATTTAACTTACCTCAATGGAATAGAAAGTGTGGATCTGGAGTGTTTATGTTCCATACAGTAGTACAGCGTCTTTTATTCCAAATGTAATTGTTAAGGGGTTTAAGCTGTTTTGTTATGATTTATTTTAAACTAAAGAAACTTCCCTGAGCTATAGAAAATGCAGTATAGTCATATATACTGCAAATGTTGGCTAAAAAGAAACACCCACAAAGGCTAATATGATATGGAAGCTTTGCATTCAGAAAGCGGAATTTCACTGTAAGATGTCACTGATAAATGTTATCTTTAATGATATTTGAATAACTTCTTCACTGCAACAGGATGTTACTGTGGGTAGCAGTTGGGTCTAGAAGGGAATCTATTGGAGCTGATCAGGCAAGGAAAAYAATGATCTAAAACTTTGTTTTAATGACATGCTTGCTTTAATTTCTAAATCACACAAATAGAATAACTCTAATTTCAATTGGAAACAAAATCCAATTAAAAAAGGAACGGCTTAGACAAAGATTCAATAGATTAAATTAACAGGCAAAACCAGCTGATACTGGAAAAGTATTAAACTGTATTTTGGAAGCTTATGGTGGAACTGCTCATTAGTACTATTTCTGGGGAGAGCTTGTTTGTTTTTTTTTAAATAAACTTTTTACAGTTCTTTTATTAAGAATAGTTTACAGATGAAAGCTTTTCCTTCTATTGCTCACAAATGAAATTCTTATTGTTTGACATCACAATTCAGTGGCTTTGAAAATGGTCAGCAATATCTCAAACAAAAAACTATTAGATGAGAAATAAATATCCAGAGCAGTTATACTTTAATTCACAGAATTTTCTGTATAGTCTTCTGTAGTGTAAAACTAGAGAAAATGAAAAATGTCTTATGTGGAAAGTCTCATCTCAAGTGAGATGAGCTAGCTTTTAGCTGCTATCTTTTTCTGAAAAATAAACATAATTATAGACAGTACTTACACTTTCTGGTGTAATCAGCAACAGTGAAGGGCTTAAATACACAGAACACAAGAGATGGGGAGTTGAAGATATATGCTAAAGGCCTAACAACTTTTTTTTTTTAATTTGTATTTTGGTAATTTAATTCTAATTAATTCTAAACCAAAAATACTATCATGTATAAATAATATTTTTTTTAAGTAAGTGTAATTATTCTGTAATAAAATTGTTTTCTAGATTGTATTTTGCCACAAGTTGTACATTAATTGAAAGTAATAAGTACAAAGTGTCGCATTTATCTCAATCTGAGCTAAATGCCACCAGTATGTGTGTGTAAATATGGCGTGATTATACTATATATCAAAGAAGTGACTTAAAATTTAAAACAATCTGGTAAGTGATTTTAGTTCTTGTGATTTAGCAGAGAAAAAAAAAAATTACCTTTATTTCATGTTATTTTAAGACCACGATCTCGATCAAGGGACAGTGGTGATGAAAATGAACCAATTCAGGAACGATTCTTCCGGCCTCATTTCCTGCAGGCTCCTGGAGACCTGACCGTGCAAGAAGGAAAACTCTGCAGAATGGACTGCAAGGCAAGTATCAAGCAAAGGGTAACAGCTACCTTGCTATCATGTTAGCTGTGCCAAAAAACAAGTTAAATAAGGGTTTTTTTCTAGCTATTTAACCTATTGGCAGTTACAGTGACTGTCAATAGGTTAATTAATCTCACTGCTTATGAGCAAGTTGGCAATAGAAAGTTTGCCTACCCTCCAGTGGAAGTGCTTCAGGCAAATCTTGCAGCTAACAAAAAAAAGATTTTTAGAATTCAGCTATGTTGCGGGGGGTGGGGGCGTAACAGCAAACATTATAAACACAATGTGCTTCTCAATTTTTAGTCCCTTTAGCACTTCAGTTTTAATCTCTGCTTGAAGTTTCAGACACTCTAATCTTGATTTATGATTTTGCCTAAGAGAATTAAGACTCAGACTTCTTCTGTTTACTTTATGCTGATATATTTGGGAGCAGCTATTTGTTTTCAAGCAGTACCTAGAGCAAATGGCATCGTTTTCAACAGTACAAGTTTGGTTCACATAGACCAAGTATAAACTAGTGCAGACAGCACTGTCACTAATAAGTTAGTGGAGCGGAATTTAGAGTTCAACAATTAGTTAGCTAACATCCCTTTGTCTGCAAGCTTTCCACAAGAAATTAATCTAGAAAGAAACATCTCTTCATTCCACGTGAAGAGCAAACAATCAAAAAAGACAAAAGGTGTCACCCTGCCTTTTGTTTTGCAATGTATTATTATTTAGATTCTAGCATATCTAAACACTGATCTTTTTTCAGTCACACCCATGAAACATGCTGTAATTCAGGGAGTTGGCCAGAAGGTAAGTGAATACAACTGAGTCAGTGTATAGTTCAGGATAGAATTAGACCTTTAAATCTTGTGGTACACCTGCACTAGCAAACAAAACCAAACTTCCCTGAAGTAACAAGTCAGGACTTCTCTAGTGTTTCGTATGTCTAAGACCATTTCCCATTATTCTGTTCATGCTTAAGGTTAGTGGATTACCAACTCCAGATTTAAGCTGGCAACTTAACGGAAGACCAATTCGTCCTGATAGTTCTCACAAAATGTTGGTGCGCGAGAATGGTGTACACTCCTTGATCATAGAACCAGTCACAACTCGAGATGCTGGAATCTACACATGTATCGCCAGCAATCGAGCTGGTGAAAATACATTCAGCCTGGAGCTCATTGTTGCAGGTAACATCTTCAAACTAAGCTTCCATCCACACTGAGCACTGTAAGGGTTACATGAAAAAGGAAAATGTAAGTGCAGTGAAATGACATGATTGGGAGGTGGGGAATTAAAAGGAAACAAGTAGTAACAGAACTATACTATATTTGTAAGTGATACATTTATGTTATGCTTTGGCATAAGTTAACTGGCACATGATCTCTGTGTACACAGTCAGGAAAAGAGGGCTGTTGACCTGAGGCATAGTTGAGACCACAAACCAGACTAATTACTTCAGTAATGTTTTTTTAATGGCAATTTGTACACACTCATATCTTCCTATGAGTTGTTAGTATGATACAATTTGTGTATTTCATAGGATATTAAATTAATGCCATTTCAGCCTTCTGGTAGAACGGATCCTGCTATAATCAAAGACCTCCATACTTTTAAGGAGAACAAAGGAGCACTGTTTAACAGGCACAGTGTCCCCAGTTCATCTAGTCTTGATGCTCCACATTTGAATTCTTTCTAGGAGGCGGGAAATCAGCTTTACTGGAGCTCACTTTTTTCTTCTTAAAATACTGATGCGACAGTTTTCCTCAGATGAACCAGGACTGGACTTTGTGATTAATGAGGACAATACTAAGTTTCCTGACACTTAGATTTTTCATTATTGTTTTTTTTAGCATATTGCTGAAAGAAAGGCTACATTTTGATAGACTAGTGTCAACATTACTGCAATCTTTATTTATTTTCACAGCTAAGGAAGTACACAAAGCACCTGTGTTTATAGAGAAACTACAAAACACAGGCGTGGCTGAGGGATACCCAGTGCGACTGGAGTGTCGAATTTCGGGGGAGCCATCTCCTCAGATATTTTGGAAGAAAGAGAATGAGTCACTCACATACAACACTGACCGAGTGAGGTTAGAATGATTTAGAATAATATCTCCCCATACATAACTTCAATGACTATTTATCCTGTAATACAAATGAAAGACTAGAAGGTCATAAGAATGCTTTGTGTGAACAGCAGCTCATATATATTAACTAGCTGTTATAATACTTTATGACATTTACTCAAACTTGCAGTCAGGCTGGTGATAGAGCCAGAATTAACATATTAGTTCTTTTTTCCAGCCTTGTATTTAAACAACTATCTTTGCACTTTAACCAAGTTGAGAAATAATCTTTTCTCTTTTAGAACTAAGGCTTAGAGTAATTTACTGGTGAAAACCTAGACTAAGTAAAGCTATCTGCTTCTCAGCAGGAATTTTGATTCACAACTCTGCTGTGCAGTTAAGCAGCTCAGATTCAACATTAAAGAGCTTTGCTAACTGACAGTAGTGGACTATCTAAAGTATTCATACCATGGCAAAATAGTTAAAGAAACAAAGGAGGAACTAGACCTCTGGTGTTCCTTCTCCCAGCTAACTGTCCTGATTACTAGTATGTAAATTGTGCGCCATTTGGCCCACAGTTTAGTTACTTCCACACAAGTGGAACTAACTGCATGAGATAACTGATGGGTTTAAATTCTTATTACAGATAAATGCTTATGCAGGGCTTAAAACTCGCAATTTTCCCCAGCATTTCCTAAATTCTAGTTCAAGCAGGTTCCTTCCTTGCTCTGCCTTCTCGCTTTTGTCACCTTCATTCTTCAGCACTCCATTTTTCCATGCCTCCTTTAGGAGTGTAGGCACCTAAAAGTTAAGCCCAATACTCCTATTACTGCTATTTTCTGTGAATCTAGCTATGAGTTAGTGCTAGTTTTTAATCACAAAAAATAACTTTATATGGAGATACGATGGAGGGAATGAAAAAGGAGTAATGTTATACACTTTTTTTAAATACTAAGATCTACGAACTTGTCATCAGTATTTTGTAACATTTTGTAGGAATGTTTAAGAGCAAACTCATGATTCTGAGAAAAGAAACTTATTACTGATTTGATACTGTAATAAATTGTTGCTATCCTTCTAAATAACTAAGAATATTTCAGTACCTCATTCCTCAAGTCAAGTCTTTTATCATTCCCCCAAACAGTCAGGGTAAGTTTTGACTTCCCTACTACTTAAATCAGATTTCTACATGTCTTAATCTGTAATTATGAAAGAGAGGTTACTTGAAATATTTTTGCTTCTTAGTTTTTATTACAGGATAGTAAATTACCAAATATGTAACTGTACTCCAGGTTTTATTTTCYACTTGCTAATTTCAGATGAAGTTGCATATTAATTAAAAGTGGACTATAATTAATCTGTAACTGGGATTGGGTCCATTTATAATGACATTTAAAAGTAGTCTACAATGGTTTGCATTTAAATAGTAATTTTGTTTTTCTTCTGTTTAGTATGCACCAGGATAACCACGGCTACATTTGCCTGCTTATTCAGGGAGCTATGAAAGAGGATGCTGGGTGGTATACTGTTTCAGCTAAGAACGAGGCTGGGATTGTGTCTTGCACTGCCAGGTTGGATGTTTATAGTAAGTGACGTTAATTTTCATGATCAGTTTAATACCCCAAAAAGCAACAGTTTTAAAAATTTCAGTTTATTCACAGAATGGTTTACATTGATCTCTTTTTCTTTTGTTTATAGTTTCTCCTAATAACGATCCACATCAAGACAACAAATGCTCTGTCAAAGTACATTTCACCATCTTTCAGATACCTATAGCAAAATGAGCATGCATGCTTTTTTTTTTTTTTTTTTTGCTTAGTATATTAAACATAGTGAATTAACATTAGATAGTGGCATGATTACCTTAGTTTTGTGGATCATTATTACTATTGCTCTGCTAGCACTTCCCTAACCTTTTGTATTCTTTTGTACATTAGTCTATAATACACCTGTGACAGCTACCAAAAATGCAGTTGTTCTTAAAGCTTTCTGCTTAATTAGTCAGTTCATTCCAATGCAGCTCCTTATATAATGAATACTTTCTTCAACCAAAATTTCTAACCAGTCCTTTCATAAGAGTAGTAAATGAGAGGGAAAAAAATTGAATGATAAAGGATGGTTTCTGGGGTGGCAGGGGTAGTTGGACATGTGAATTACACATTAGGCTCAACATTCTTCAGGATACACGGGCTGACAGTGGCAACCAGATGATTTCCTTTCATATACAACAAATAACCCTAGAACAGGCCTGCCACTGTAATATTAGTGCACAGAAACAAGTACCTTGCTGTTACTCTTTTGTATGACAGAAGGAAAGGTATTAGGATGCACAACTTTGAAAAAAATAAAAGGTATGAGGGGAGAAGGCAACGCCAAAGCAAAGTAACAAACAGAAACTATTGTTTCTACTTAACTGTATTTGAAGGTGAAACTAGATGCTGAGGGGGGGGAAAAAAACACTAAGAAATCAAACAAGCTTATCTTTGATATTATGCTTTTCTGATGCTCAGGAATTAGTATCTCCTTTACTAATGGTTGATTGTGCATCGGGTACACTTTGTTGCAGACATCAAGATGGTTGAATTTTATTATTATTATTTTTTTAATCTACAGCTCAGTGGCAACAACCGCCTCAGACAACCAAGCCAAAGAAGGTGCGGCCTTCAGCCAGTCGATATGCGGCACTTTCTGACCAAGGACTAGACATCAAAGCAGCTTTCCAGCCTGAAGCAAATCCAGTTCATCTGACAATGCCATCTGGCTTGGTAGAAAGTGATGATCTGTAGATCCAAGCTGCCACCTCCATCTTTCTTTCAAAGCAGAAACACTGAAAGCCATTGCCTTGACCAATGATACTCCTATGTCACTTTATGCAAAGGCAGACACCTTCAAGTACAAAAGGTAAACAACAAACACAACAACCATATATTCCTTATTCATTATACCAAATTAGAAGAATAGATAGATTATTAATAGAAATGTACACATTGCACAACAAATCACATTCACCAGTTCCTTATACCTAAGTTGCTTCAGCTCTTACGAATAACCCTTTTTTCATAAAGGCCAAAATACTACAGTGAGACAGACTTTTCAGAAGACAACACTATTTATCACTACATGCCTTCATAAGCAACAAGTAGATGCTACACAATCTTAATGGTACAAGATATTTTATTTGAGGCCATTAGATCACAAAATTAGAATGTATGGTTATCTGTAGTTCTAAAATGGCAGTGCATTCTGATAGCTACAATGAACAAGTGCAATACTGTAAGAATAAAACAAGAAGGGACAAGGAAGAGAAATGTAAGCAAATGCTGTATCTTTGCAAACTGCTTTCTATTTTACAATGAAAAAAAACCACCTTGCCTTAAATGCTGTTCGTATGGGCAATTCTATAATGCAACATCGACACCATAATTTTTAATTCTTTTCTATTTTTCCTTTTTGCCACCTAATAGGAGGCTTACTTATAAACATACAGCAAAGCTAATTTAAGCATAAATAATGTAACCTCTTCAAGATAATGAAGAATAAGAGCTGAGTGTAATAACAGTCTACTACAGACTATAAATCTTAGTACCTAGACAGAAAAAATGCCAACAATATGAACCACTGCATTAAGTTACTGCAAGGGGTGGGGGGGACAGGGCAAGACATTGGAACTCTCTATCGATTTCTTGCAAACAGTCTGTAATCTTGTAATACTACCACTGAAACATCTGGAATTCCAAGGTCAGCTGAGAAATAGGGAGTATATGTATGGGACATCTGACTGTTTAGAGCTTGTATAATATGTATGAGGATTTTAGAAATGTATAGTAAGTGAAAAAATGGGTTGGGACTGCAATATGAATTTAAATGACAAGTATACATCATAAGTGATAGGTTCGCAGATCTGAGGAAGTAGAGAATGAAGCTGGACTACAACAAAATTTGTGCCATTTTTTTTTTTTCTTAACACAGCACTTGTCTCTGGCAGATTTTTTTGCTGTTGTTGTTCTCCTCCCTATTGTAGGCTAATAACACCTCTTTTAATGGGTAGGGTCTGTGTGCAGTAGGTGAAATAATACCTTAAGGCTACTTTCAGAATGCAAGGCAAATGCACATCAAACTGGAGCCCTACCTAGTCAAACCTGACTAGGTAGTTTTAAATTAGAACCAAATGAATTTCAGATGAAGGGGAGGGAGGGATGGAAGAATTAGTAGGCCTGACAAGAAAAATGAGCATTTGATGGTACGAGCATACTTTGCCATGAAAGGAAAACACTGTATTCCTTATATGAAGCACATATATGGTATCTTTCATTATTTATAATAAAAGTTTTGAAGTCTTTTATCTCAGTTCAGTTATTCAGAAGTCCTGTACTTAGGAGTTTTTTTAATTTTGTAATTGTGTACACCATATATTGCATTACCGCTATACGTGTATTGCTTTGTAAGTACACAAAGTTTGTTTTGTTTTTTAGTGACTAATAAACTTTAGCACATAAGGTAGTACTATTCTATGCAAACTGGTACAGGATATGACCAGTTATGGGGATCGTTACTCTAAATTAATGTCATAGTCTCATATGGGAATAATCTGATTATATTCTAGAAAAAGGATGTCATATCATTTGCCAAATTTTTCTTGACTGTGACATGCTAATTTACTTTTTTTGTTTAGCTTCACTAGCATTATTTTGACACCTTTTATTTGTATTTATAAGAATGTACTATCATTACTTTGGATTGTTGTGCTGATATAATGTGGGTTTAACATCAATAAATATTACACAAATAGAAAGTTTTCCTTCTGGTAAAGGCTATTAACTGTTTCAGTACAAGCATGCAAGTGTAAGAGTTAGAAATTTAACTATTATGAACACAGGTGAAATGAGGGCTATATGAAGTTTCTAAAAATGACTAGAATTTGTTTATCAAAATATTCTCCTTATGACACTGAATCTTGTTTAAACAAAACAGAGGAACATGACCCATAAATGTGGAGAAACTCTTACAGAAGAAAAGTACCTGAAGATGCTTTTTTTTAATAACTAACTTAGGGAGAAAATGTGCAGGTCTATTTTCTGTATCTAGTATTTGCAATATGACATTGCTTACAACTGATTCTATGTAAGAGCAATGTGCAAGGGCTGTTAAATTGGTTTTCAGAAGAGACTAAGTAGGTAATACCAAAATCAAGCAAATAAAATGTTAAGACTTATTTGTAAAATCCTGTATTTTAACTAGCTTCTCTTCCTTTCCCTTCCATGCGAAAATACCAGGAAAGCTGCAAGATAAGAAAATTTTTCTTTTCAGGTTTACATATCAAGCATTGATCACTACAAATAGTATTATCACAACAATTAAGTCAGACCTGACAKTAATGGTGATACTACTACTGAAGTCAATGAAGTTTCATCTACTTACAGTAAATCCGTCTTTGGCAGTAACAATCTCTTGTGAGCTAGTTAAGATGAGGTCATCATCACTTTTTGCCTCTGTATATATGTACATGCACACACTTGAGTAGTAAATCACATCTCTAAGCAGCAAAGTTGTTTTTATGAAAACACTCAGCTGTGTTGTTACCTAGTTACTGGGGCTGTTTGGGTTTACAAATTCAGAGATAGAAGTGTGGCACAAGAAAAGGACATAATTTTTAAGCCAAAACCTGAAGTTCTTGGCATCGAAGTAACTTTCAAAAGTTTAATCTCCCTCTGCAAACTCCAAAGATACAGAACATGAACTGCAAGTGTATAGGACAAAAAAAAAGAACCTTTCTGCAAGACTTTAGGTTTAGCTATAGGATGATTTTTTAAGTTATTTAGGAAGCCTATCAATCCAAGTGTGTTCAAAGCAATCCAAAATGCAATGCAACTGCATTCAGGATAATAATTAAATGTAAACAATGCCCTGTCAAGAGTTATGTGCCAAATTCCACATGCATTAAGTTGTTTGGTTTTTTTTAGTTGGTTGACTACCTTAACACAGCATAAGCCTTTATCCCTTGACTTCATGGTAACAGCAATAATTAGTTAACATATACACAAGTTTTGCTCACAGCCAGTTAGTTAGAGGTTGGGGATCATACCCATAGTTCATTTTGAAATTGTAGCTTAATAAATTATAAGTTGTTTCTATGGATTCACTTTCAAAGACCATTTTCATTCACTTTGTTTGTATGTTAATAAATGCCTTGATTCCCCACTTATGGAGCCCCACATCCTTATCACTGCGAGCAGCCTAAACAGATTTAGCATGTGGTAAGTATTTCATGGGATCATATTAGCCATCATGTCATGATGCTAAGGATCAGCTGCATGCTCTAGCTGTGCAACTGATTTGCTGAACCCGCACTTTGCAGTACAGCTGGATTACTGCATGGATTGAAAATGCCTGCACAGGGTATGCACATTGACAACTTTTTGATCCACCACCTCATGATTCTGCTGTACACGCAAGGGGTAGAATTTTCTTGCCTTTTAACTAGTTCTCCTGAACTGGCTAAAAAAAACCCCAACGCTCCCCCTGTATAGTTTTTTTCTGTTTGAAATAAATGAACCATGAGTGCATAAGATACATCAGGCAGATGAAAACACAGCTCCTGCCCCAAGAAATTTATAACCTGTTCCAGATAGCACGCACACAGTTATTTAACCTATCCTAAAGCATGGGTTTGTAATAGAGAATTAAACTACCATTTGCATCCTTTTAGAAAAATGATTAATATATAAAATAATCGTATACTACACTGAATAACCAAAAAAAGTCAATGTTTTGGAATATGATGCTCAGCTCTCTCTTAGACCAAAAAGCCGGACTATGAGGAACAGTACCTGCACAGCAATGATTTCAGCAACTATAAAGAGGTGGCGGAATGAACTTCAATCCAACAGCTGTAGGAAAGAGAAGCTTTTTATAAAATAACTAACTGCACTGCAATAGGTAAACACTGGGAAATGGCCAAGTCTTGCAACTGCCTTCACTTTCTAGTTCTGTAGCAGCATAACTGGGCCAAGAACAGCTGCAGAAAAGAGAAAAAAAAAATAACAGCACATGGCCACTACTCAGAATGATTACATCATTTACAGCAGAAGCACTACAAATCTCATCACACTGACTCTGGATTAGGGTTTTTTTGCCAGAAACTTTTTTTTAAATACACAACTAAGCATATTGCCAAACTTTCTTGGTCAACTCTTAGCCCAGAAATCTCACAGAGAGTGTTTCTACAAAGGGGAACTTAGGGCAAAAAATTTATTGCCAAGGAGAACACCTTTCCAAGCTACTGCAGAAGGTGTTAAAAATAACTAATAACCTAAGATTTCCTATACAACAAGCAACACAACTCTATTCTGCTGCAGATTAAGAAGTAGTGGATTTTGGAGATGGGTTTTACCTGTGGTGCCTGTCTGAGCCACTGCTGCAGCCTTTTGGGGGAAACAGCCAAAACAAAACATAATATACCACACTATTCAACAGTATAATGCTTCTTTCTATTTCTACCAAACATACCATTAATTCACTTCCTCCTGCAATACTTCTCAGTCTGATTCACTGAACATTTTTGCAATATACTTTTAAAGTACAATAAAAGTTTTCCCTTTCTTAAATTCTGTATTAACTTTAGCTGCACAGTCACTGATCATTTATTAATTCATGTATAATTAAAATGTATAATAAATTAAATCCTGAAATAAATTTTACTTCACTTACTTTTACTTCATCTATCAGTACAACTGTTAATAAATCCAAAGATCTTATACTGTATGTGAATGCTGTCATTTGAAGTATGCAACTGCAGCAGTTTTCTCAAGATGCCCAGTACAAAAAGTTCCAGATCCAGTTTCCACTAGAAAAAAAAAAAAAAGAGTAATTACATAGTGTAGATTTCCAAATCTAAAAATGGCATTATACTACTAAATAGACCCTATCAGTTGTTTCCCTCAAAAGTCTTGCGTACAAAACACATAAAGCAGTTAAAAAGCCTAACAGAAGATTGAAGTTATCTTAAAATTATTTTTTTTAAACACTTGTACCCTTCCAAGTTTTCTAAGGGCAACAAGTCCATTAAAAGACCAACTTCATAAAGCAGAACAAGGTTTTCATTTGTAATTATTAACATCTTGCACAATATAAAAATGTATAAGGACAAGCAAAGCTACCGCTAGGAATTGTCCTTCTAAAATAATGAGCTTCAGGTCAGCCTACACTTCCTATGAGGGACGATGAACAGTTACAGAGTCTAACATCGAACCACTGATTCCAAGGACTAAGACTTCAGTGATCTGTCTTTGCACAGGGCAAGTGGCATCCAAGCCCAGGGTGAAGCAAAAAGATTACAGACACCTCAAGGGTGGGGGTGGGAGGGAATAAAAGGTTATTTCTTGTCTTGCTACAGAAGAGGATCATCAGTGTGTTTCCACTGCCCTTGCTTAAGAATGCAGATCTTGTCCTTGTTCATTTTGGCTGAAGTCAAACAAGTATTTGGAACCAAACTCCCAGTAAGTGTCATTGAGCTGAATTTGGAAGTCAGAGAAGGCTGACATAAGAACATAGCAGACCATTAATCTGCAGTAATATAGCAGAAATATAGCTCCTGTTTACTGAGGATATTACAGGAAGGGGAGCTCAAATGAAAGGACCTTTTTAGAGGCAAAACTGAAATGTATTTCTTTTGCAATGCTCTTCACAGCCAGGTTCAACTGAATATTTCTGAATAAATCATTTCTTATGAACAAAACTCATCTCACATATTAATAATCTAGTACATTCAGTTCTCACCCAGATGGAAGGACATCAACTGCATTAACCAAGAAGCATTAACTGCATTTACCATAGCACATGATAAGCGTTACTGGAAGCCAGATTATAGGGACATGGATATCAGGAAGAAAGACCTCATGATGCTAACAGAAACAAAGATTTTACAGAAAAAAAAAATCATAAAAGGCTACCAGCTTTGCAAAAATGTGTCCCTAAATTCAACCTCATTCATTTCATATTTACAGATCAAAAGAATATACCTTTATTGCATAGCAGAAAGGTAGGATGACTTCCACCCTAGTACCCTGCAAACTATGGGTGAACTATAACACTACAGGTGGTCTCTGTTCTGCTGTAGCCTTCCAATAAAAAAGCTATAAGAACACGCAGAAAACGGATGCAGCTCCACTCCACTGCTGGCAGTCATCTCATGATCAATAGGCAGCAATACACACTAGATAGCATCTGTGCAAAACAGACTCACTCCCTATACTCAGTGATTCGATCTTTTTTTCTAGGGTTACAGAAAGTTTTCAGCAGAAATATATAAACTAGTCTGATAAGTAGCATAGAGTCAGACTGACAGCAGCAGGAAGTAAAAATGCAATGAAACTTTTAACAGGCCTTCAACATATGGGTGGAGACATGTTTACAATACAGCCTCCACCATATAGGTGCAACATGTACTTTTAGCGGTTAGCCTTTGAAACAGAGTTGGAAGATCTCTAAATTAGAATCCATGAAACAAATGTCATGTTGCCACACTAACATGCTTCAGCAATGCCATATAATCAACTTTCAGTTATCCCTAAATAAATTGTTCAAAATGATGCAACAATTTCAAACCCACCACCCTGCTAGCATGCAAGACCACCTAAACTGCGTCAGCTAGCAGTCTGGGAAACAGTATGTGCCCTGGAGCTCCACTTGCTCAGACTGGTGTTAGCGCAGTGACATCTGCCCTCCACATTCCTATTGCCATTACTCTCACTGTACATGCCCACAGTTCTATTCAAATATTTCCAATTATCCATATTTTCCTTTTAACCAGGCTATCCTTCCTCTTCTGAAATGTGACCTCACAAATTTACAAACTTACTGCATAATTTATGAGTATCAATTAGATATCTTCTGTCACCACAGTAGTCAACATTTTAATTTTTGCAATATCCGTAAGATAGCAATGAACAAGGCCACYGGTTATCACTGGATCCTAGAATCTGAGATGATTCAGAATACAAGAAATTCAGCTGTGTTATCAATTAAGTTTAGTAGAAGAAAAGTAATAAAAAGTATGGAGAACAGGAGTGGTCACAAAAAAAATGTCACAAATGACCTCAGATGCTTCCTTAAGGACTGATTCCATGCTGCCAAAATGAGATATACAGGTAATAAGTAAAGGGCAGTTAATGGCATGCTGTACCTAGAAGATCCTAATCTGGCCATAATGATACCAAGTGAAAGTTGGTGGGTTTTACTTGTATGTTGTCTCAACACATTTGACGCCATCATACCCAAACTGGCAATCTGTTATCAAATCTCCAAGTAGCTAAAGCAATCTTAGTTTAAAAAAATAGCACAGAAATTTTAATTCCACTTCAGAATTTGAGATTATAATGGTAAAGTACACTGAGGAAAAAAAGAAACATTTTATCAGAATTAGATCTGATATATTTAAAATCGGAGATAAAAACAGATTGTCAGTTTCAATGTTGTGTTTTTTCTATGAAATGGACCAACAATATCCCAGATCTTGATAAATATAAGCTGCTAATATGAAAAATAAAAGCATAAAATACTAGAACAGTTGTAGTGATACCGATCTAAAGATGTCAGGCAAGGTAGAGGTAATATTAGTTATTAACTCAGACATATCTACAGCAAAAAAAAGCCTTCAACACATGAGCCCTTCTATAGGTCTGAAACTGAACATAATGTGTAGGTGAAAAAATGTGTTATGTAAATCTGGATCTCAACAGAGTTCTTACTTCCACAGGCAATAAGCACAGGAAATGCTCCTTAAAGACTTTTCTCTCTCACTACATTTTCCCCTTCTTCTTTTCAAACACTGATTATGTGAAGTAAGTGGTGCACCCCACCTTGGAAAGTTTGGTTTTGATTAGTTTTACTTAAATGAACTATACTATGCTGTACATCAAAAAAAGTCACACAATTGCAACAGGCAATACACATTTCAGTTTCATGCAACAGCAGCCTCTCATCCTGTGCAACAGATCAAAGGAGGAAAATTTGGGTAACAGCGGTGGCTAATCATTATAATGTGTGTTTTACCTGTAGATGTAGTATTTTGAAGGCTGGGATTTAGATACCGCTTTCTATCCAAATTTCACTGGAACTCAATATTGCAATCCTTTCAGTCTTTAAAAATCCTGCCTTACATCCCAAAATAGTGCAGAATATATGGATTTGGATATCAGAAAACTGATAGCAGCAATGCAAGTTACCAACTTTTCATCTAAACAGGCAACTCCACTTTCCTTGAACTATATAGATATATTAAGTAATTGCCAACATAATGTCTTAGGATAGACTGCCCTCAGGAGGCCATAATGAAATCTCCTCATGGGATATCACACACTACTRTTATACACAGGATGTATTACATACTTTTGCTACAATAAAAGAAAGTCTTTAAAAGCTGCTCCTCACTACATCTCCTACTTACAGTTGCAATATTTAAAAACAAATATCTGCCCACTAAAAGTATAGGCACCCAGGCACCCTGTTAGAAGCTGCTGCGGATGATAACCACTTGTGATATATCCTTAAAAAGTAAGAAAAGCTTAACATAGTGAGTTCACTACAGTGAACTCTAAGCTATAAATATATCTCTCAAAAGCTAAGAGGGAGAAATAAGGCTCCAACAACTGTCTAATCTAGCAGAAAAAAAACAAAGTAGTCCATCATCTTCCCAAATGTCGGAAAAATGCAGGAAAGAGATACAAAACAATTAACTTTCTAGGCCTGCAATGTGCTCCAGAGATTAAGTACAGCCCAGAATAGGCAAATCACACAACCTAAAAAATTTCAGCTGAATCAAGTGTAAAGTCAAGACAATTTTAGGTTTTCAAACAAGGCAGAGACCAGGTGGGGCACATAAATAAGTAAATACTGCAATACACAATCTTCTTTTATCAGGATATCTTTTCTGAAGCAGGAACCCAGATGAAACCAAGAAATAAAGCAATATTTATGGCTGACTGAGTAAGAGGAGTTTACTGTACAAGAGGATTGGATGGTGAATTAAATGCCAGCTGCAAAAGCAGCCACCTTAAAAACATGCCTTGATGGATTCTAGAAAATCTGGGGAGGTGGTGCCAGGCCATGTAGGTACCAGTGACACAGGGTGCAGCACRAGAAGAGATCTGGAATAAAACACAGGTTAAGCTAAAGATCAGACCTGAAAAGCAGCCTTCTTCAAAATGCTCCCAGAGCAAGGTGAAGAAACAAATTTCAATGCATGCCTGAAAAGACAGGTGTAGGAAAGAAGAGTACAGATTCCTTAGGAACTGGAGAAACTGCTGGAATAGTGGGAACCTGTAAAAGAGCTCATTGTAGACCAAAAAGCAGCAGCAGAATGTTGGTACTTAATAAAAGATGATAGGAAAGTTTTAAGCAACATAGCAAGTGAAAACCATCAGATGAAGTACGTGCTCTCAATTCTTCTATGAAAGGAGTCATAAAAACTTTGTATCTCTAGTAAAAGAGTGGACAGAGATTTTCAAAATGCAAATGAGAAATCGTGAAAAATAACTCAAGCACACAGTCCTACTGAAGAAGGAAAACACACACACACACACAAACAAAACGTATATATAGCTTGGCATAAATGCTAGAAGTACAAGTTGGGAAACCTGAATGTCTGGTTTTAATCAAGGCAGTGACATAACAGGCATACCAGAACCATGATGGAAATAAGAAAAATCAGTACATATATATATATATATACACACACACACACACATATATGTATATATACAAAATACATAAAAAGCCCTCAAACTAGACACCAAATATATTAAATCATCAAATCACATATGGATTGAAATTCCAGGTCTGATATAATAAAATCTGTTGTTAGACTATGTTATTACCCACACGATTAAGATGATGGTAGTAGCTATGATATCCTGAGGGAGATTACGGGCAATAAGGCAGACAGTATAACTGTAATGAAAGACTTCAAATATCAGCAAGTTTGGTAAACATCACACCAAAGATGCCTAGATTACATTTTTTAATACATGGTTGTTTCATGCAGTCAGTCAGGGACTCCCAACTCTGGCTGCAGTCCCAAGGAGCATACAAGACCTGACTGAAAATGTTATTTTCAAAGACTGACTTTGTAACGGTAACTATTTCTGCAAGAATACTGACCAAGTTTATTAATAAAGACAACAGTCGACTACTGTAGCATTTGCCTTCCCAAAAAGGGAGCAACATAAAAATATGGAAATATGTTGAAATGAAACTAAAAGGACAAGCCAAAAAATTAGGAGATACAGTGCTTGAAGACAACACTGAGACTGTATGTATTGAGCTTCCACTATGATGACTTTAAATATACAATGCCAACTTACACTTCTTTACGGGAGGAAAAGAAGGGGAAGGACAAATGGAGAGAGCTGGCATGGATTAATAGCTACCAGAATCTAAAAGTCAACCTTCAAAAAACCAGTAGTCTCATTTCAGCAGCTGGAGGGAGTCTGCCTCTGAACGTAAAAGTTACAGGCAGATCAGAGTTTAGAGGAACAATTTCCAAAAAGACATACAAACTGAACGCCACATTAGGAACAGGTTCTTGTTCCTGAATAAGATGAGCAGATGATCAAAATAAAAAGCAAAGTGCTCAAAGGAGGTAAAGGTCATAGAGGAGAGAAAAAAAAAAGAAAAAAAGAAACACTGAATTAGTTCTTTGCATCAAAGCAAAGCAGTAGACAGGTTACAGAGCAAATAGTGATGAACTGCCAAGGCAGGTGGTAATCACTCCAGAATTCTAACGGAAATCAAATAATTGCAGTGTGAAACTGCTCGGATAAAACTGCCTCATTGTCAGACAACTGGAAGTTGGCTAAAGTGACATCAGGCTTTTGGGAATTTTTGCAGGGGAAGGGCTACTTGGTTTTTTTTTAAAGACATTTCCAAGAGATCCAAGGAAATACAGATTAATTATCTGTTATCTGTACACAGCAAACTGCCAAAAATTGTTCTAAAGGCATATAAACAATTGGATAAACATATTGAGGAAAGTCAATGTGGCTTTTGTACAGGGAAGTCATGTTTTACAAACATTTTAGAGTACTTAAAAAGGCTAAGAGAGTATGTGAATAAGGGATATTAATTAACACAGCAAGCTTGAAATTCTGAAAGGCATCTGACATGTTCTCTTACCAAAAAACATTAAAGATCCTGGGCTGTCAAGAGGATAAGTCATCGTATCAGTAAATTGTTAAAAAATAGAAAAGAAAAGATATGTATTTGTGGTCATTCTTTTTGAAAGACATGGATCACCAACAGAATCCTACAGACACCTTTTGGGGCTAGTGCAGCACAACATACTCCTAAGTGGTTTGAGACAGCAATTTCTGAAGCAACACTATCTTCTGTAATGCTAATTTACTCAAATAAGTTACTCAAATCCCTTTACTCAATAAAGAGATAAAGGAAAGAAACAAAAGTTGCAGAGCCATTTCACCAGTTGAACAAATGAGTCTTGAAACCAGCAGATTAAATTCACTGTAGATAAATTAAAACAATTCACACCGGGGGGGAAAAAAAGATCAGTCCTAAATACATATGAGGAAACCAGCTCCAAACTGACAATTAACTATTCAGGACTGAGTTATAGTTCATATACATATTTCTTAGATTCTAAAAACATAAGCTTAATGGTCAGCAAAAGGCAAAACAATTAGGCATTATTTTTTGACACACACAAAAAAAAAAAGTGTTTTGTTTTATGAAGAAAAATCCACAGTGCACCTGCATCTAGAATACTGTGAGCAGTTCCACCTGCTCCTCCCTTCCTGGAAACAAAAAAAGTATAGCAAAGGACAACAAAGATAACCAAAGGTACAAAACAGCTTTCCAACAAGGAACAACTAAAAGAAATAGGACTCTTCAGTTTGAAACAGAAACAATCGAGGCAGGATACGATAAAGGTCTACAAATTCAACAGCAGCATGGAGACAGCACAGAGGGTTTTCATAATGTCTTATCAAATACAAGAACCAGCAGGCCTCAATCAGAGCTATCAAATGGCAGGTTCAAAACATATCAATCACAAATTGCTGGAGGATTCGAGAATATTCTAAGGTGACATCACCACACACTTGACCTGTTATCCACCCTATGCATTCACTACTGCCACTTTCTGAGACATAACACCAGGCCAGGCACAACCTTAGTCTGACAAATACAGATGGTATGTTCTTAGCATATGTGTACACAGTAAATCCTGAAATGGATTACTACTAGGTTTCAATTCTAATTTACCAGTTTGAAGAAGAGCAGAAAAAAAAATACTTTTCAAAATATGATTTTAAGGCTACCCACATCTCATTCAGGTCCTATAGCATACCCAACAACTGCAGTAATGAAAAACATAGTAAGTGCTGCAACATTTTGAGAATGTTATGCAGCAGCATACTGAGAATCTTATCAAGATGTTATCTCAGGTGTTAATCACAAATATATAAAAAAAGTGCTATTGCTAATAACTTATTCAGTGAAACAAGGGGCAATAATAATTAGGTGCAGAGCTCACTAATAGGGAATTGCTTTTAGTCTTTTAAGTTTGGCTCAGGGTCAAAATGTGTCACACAACCTTTGTTTGTAAGATACTAAGGACAGGTATGGGCAGCAGCCAACTTACTGACATATTACTGCTTGACTAGTAAAAATGGGAGTACCAGCTGTCTTCCCTCACCCTCAGTGCCCTCTGAAAAAATTCATCTATACTTTGGCCAATTCCTCCTAACACAGAGAAACAGAATTAGCAGTTATATTTTTGGTACAAAGACACAGATGACACATAACTTTTCACAGCAAATAACACTT
Source organism: Apteryx rowi (assembly GCF_003343035.1). NCBI lineage: Eukaryota > Metazoa > Chordata > Aves > Apterygiformes > Apterygidae > Apteryx > Apteryx rowi. The sequence goes on along the minus strand of NW_020450680.1, from coordinate 684,640 downwards.
CTCAACAAAGAGGTATCAGTAAGATAAGGACAGGGCTACCTCTAGTGATATTTTAGATTCCACAGTGAATAACACAATTACCTTTAAAACCCTTGAAAATACAACCATTCCTGATATTATTTCTCAATACCTACCATCAAGAAACTTGAACATGCACTGTTTTCTGGCATAAAGACAAAATTTCTCAGCTGCACAAATGAAGAAAATCTCAGACTTTAAAGAGTCCAAGTTATCATCAGTGAGATCTCTTCTTTCTGCACTTCAGTTTGTGCCAAGAGGGGAAAATTTCAAAAGCTGAACCAACATCTGGATCATGATGCAATGAACACTGGAGCTAAGAAGTGAAGGTCCTAAACCACGCTCATAGTTTTCTTCAGAGAAGATAAAAACATTAGCCACCAAAAAGTACTTGATCTCAATTGAAAAGCCTGAAGTCAAACTGTGGTAATATTTCAGCAAAAGAACACAAGATTGTCTACAGTCGAATAATTACTCTGCTTCAAAAGCTGCTTTGAATAAGATAAATGGCTATTTTATTGACTGTACATAAATATTAAAGAACATCAGCATAACACAGTTGAACTGAGTTTTCAAGAAGATATACAGCAATACACCTTGACTTCACAGTTTGGAATTGTTATTTGTTTCTAAATATGTTTCAAGTCAGTGAAAAGGCACAGCTACTTTTACACCTTTTATGTGGAAGGCCTGCAACTGTACAGTTCATAGTGTATTTTCCGTTCAAACTCAGAATATTACAAAATTAGCATCTCCAATGACCAATCAGAAGTCCTTCAATATATCCTCAAGTGCTGCTGAAATGAATGAGTGCTGTATGCGTAATTAATAGAACTGAGCCGGTTTTGTCTTTATAAAGTGCATTACCTATCATTAAATCTCCTAAAGGCAATTGAGGTAGGAGATTTAGAAGCTTCTACCTTTGTAGTTTCAGCTATAAACAAACAAAAAAGGAAACCAATTTTCTAGGGACTGATAAGAATAAAAAATTAAACAGTTCACAATCCTCCCCCTACATGATAAACTTGATGCAGTCATAACTGCCAACCAGTAAACATGCCTCCACATTTTATTTATCTTTGTGTAACATAATAATTCAGAATATAATCTCCACGCTACCCCAAAGAAAACATGACTTTATAAAAATATAGTGCTTTTAAGATAAATCAAGATATTATTTAGAGCTATCATCATTCCAAACCAGATCTTTTTTAAATTTTATGTTACATACACAGACTTTGTAATACCATGGGGATTTTTTCAGGTAACTAAACATACATGCTGCACTTTATTACTTATGAATTACCACTCTGACTAGAGGGTATCAAGTCAATTACATATGTCAATCTGCAGCTAAATTTTTTGCCCCTCCCTTTGATTAGTGCATGCTTTATAACTACCATCATGACATATCAGTATGGTACTTATATGATGTAGCATTTAAGTCAGAAGCTGCAAGCCTCCATCTACAATTAGAATACTCCCTGTAACGTAAGGAGACTCTAGCAGAAAGACAACAGCTTGTGCAACTTCATGAGGTTCTCCAAATCTCCCAAGAGGAATTGTTTTCTTCAACTGATCTTCTTCCAAATGAGCAGTCATCTCTGTGTGAACAAAGCCTAAGAGAGGAGAAAATTTGAAGAGTTACATAATCTCTAACTAAATTTCTCAAGCTCATTTTTCCTGGAATCCTCCCAAGTGAAAGCTACGACCAAAATTCAGCACCAGCTATCATTCTTCAAAGCTGCAGAAGTCAGTTCACACCATTTTATAGCTGAGAACAATTTTTTTTTCCTAACCAATACGATATCTTCCAGCTTTGTAAGCACTGTTGTAATAATCCAAATGCAGAATCTCTAGAAGTCTATGAAAAAAAATCATAACTCTACAGACTTGGGCCCAAACCCCATATTTAGTATCACTTTTCTGGAAGACAAAAATATAGTCATTTCACCAAAACACTTTCAATAAAAACTCATATGAAATCTATGGCAAGAAACACCTACAGCTTGCAAGTGTTTCCATTATGCTATATAATTTATTATAGCACTTGCAGAATTTCTATCATCACACTTATTTGAAGAATATTTCTTCATAATTTTGAAAAATATTTCTTTATAATTTTCCATTAACTCGGTTTCAGTTTTCCCGCATTGTTGATTTCTATTCACATAAGCTGCAGCCTCATAAAGAGCTGATCTGACCTAATGTCTATCTGCCACCAAGAGGGGAAAGTCTCAGTTCTGCTTGTTGCTGTAAAGTCCTGCCCCTTTTGATGGCTCTGGAGCCTTCTGTGGGCTGTTAGACTCACTAAACAAGAAAAAATATTTTTCCTGCCTAGTTCACAATTTGAACTGGTTCATGTAGAGGTCTTAAAGGCATCAGAGCTACCACAAGCTGAGCACCAGAGTACACAGCCATGAGTAGAGAAATTCAAGAAAGCCAGAAGAGATTTTCTCTCAAGGGGTGGTGATTTATCAGACTGGAAAAGATTATCTTGTGAAATCACAGCCTCATCTTTACAGAACTTTCCTTCCAGATTCTCTCCTTTTACTAAAGGGAAAGGCAGGGATGCCTTCACGCTTGCTTCTCATGCTCTTTAATATTTCTCTAATAACAAATAACTCTCTAGCAGAACAGGAGGGAAACTAGCAATCTGCATATAATTATTTCTAACCCTTCGCCTGTAAGGATAGCAGGTTTTGAAGGAGGAACAAAGAAAAAAAGCCATTATGTAACAACGGATAGAGGAACAGGAAGACCCACTCCCCCAAATTTCCCAGTATTCCCTTTAAAAGGGCGAACTTTTACTGAAAGAATGCATTATACTTTAAACTGAAAAAGAGAGGAAAACTACTTACTTACAAAAGTTAAAATATCTTGTTACTTTCAGAGTAGAGCAAACATCCAGCAGTCTTGCAGATCAGTTACTGCAACAGTCAAAGATTGAGTAACTTCACATAAACTAACCTGGAGCAACCACATTGACTCGAATTTTCTTGTTTGCTACTTCTTTAGCAAGAGAGCGTGAAAATCCAACTAATCCTGCTTTGCTAGCACCGTACACACTTTGACCAGAGTTGCCTTTAATTCCTACAATACTTCCTAAAATAAAGAAACATCAAAGAGAAGAAAAGATCAAATTACTAATTTGGATGCTTATACTAATTTTATCATTTTGTTTTTAAAATCAGAATGAAAATGAGATTACAAAAAAGGAATAAAAAGTATGTTAGTGAATGTATTTTATAGCCTATTGCTAGGATAAGCAAATTGCTCAATTATGTATGATTTCTGTGGAATGCACATATGTATGTTGACTAACATGTGCCAAGAAATTAAAACAGAAAGCTTTCTAGAAAAAGTATCCTTGCACAGAACCTCCCCCAAACACCTGTACCTACTTGAGTCTAATTAATAACTCATAGCTGGTAAATTTAGCTGCTGAAAGAGTTGATAAAGCATGATAAAATTCTGAAAAAATATAAAATGAGGTGTTTATTACTGATACAAGCAGTTTTTATAAGTTGCTGTAGTTACATAAAAGCATTCACAAAGAAATGCTAAAAATACAATGACTAAACAGAAAGAAAAGAGTCAATTATAAAAAAAAATATATTTCAATATGTTACACCTACTAAAATTTTCTATAAAACTAATTTACATGTAATGCCACTGGATTAAAATAGCAACTTACCTATGTTAACAATAGCACCTCCCTGTTGTTGAATCATACATTTTACAGCAGCTTTGCATGTCAACATTGTTCCCAGAAGGTTAGTGTGAATCTGGGATATCATATCTTCAGTCTTGGTTCTCAGTAATAAGCCATCCCTACAAACGGACCAAAAAAAAAAAAAAAACCCCACCAAAAGAACTCATGGGACTACCCAATAATCACATTTACTCATGATAAAACTTGACAAATGAATGGTACTGGAATAGGACCTTATGTGGTTCTATACAACCTAGCATTCAAAATTATGAAACTGCAAGGATTACACATAGCAGAAAAAACACCAAAACAGATAAGATGTTCTTCTGATAACAAAGACCATTATTGCAAAGAAGTATCAAACATTGTTTTGGACCATTTTAGGGAGTGAAGTGGAGGAAAGAGGAATAGTGAGGGAACAAACTCAGAAACTATGGTGAAAGCTGTTATCATCTAATCTACTAAAGTTTAACTTCCATTAGAAGTAAAACATTGGCGAATGCTTAATTCTGTTTTCAGATGCACTCATTAACAATAATCTTATTAAATGTAAAGGCCCTCTTCTATATTTAGCATCTTCCAAAAGATGGTGTGGTCTAGAATTACATACAACCTTGTAACTAATAACCAACCTGTTGATCCCTGCTGCATTAACCAAGTAATTAATAGGACCTAAATTCCTCCGCATCTCTTCAAAAGTATTTTGGACATCTTGTTCTCTGGATACATCACAGCTAAGTGCCAGATGTCCTTCTGTATTGAAATAAAGCCACATCATAACAATAGTAAAAGATCTTGCATCATTCATAAACCTTCTTAAGAATGTATAAACTCAACTGTAAAAACAGATGTAGAAGTAGTTTTAACTTGAGAAACCCAACTGAACAAGGACAATTTGCAAGTATTGTATGTGACAATTTCTTGTTTTATATTTTTGGCCTTTTAGAATTTGAAGTTCAGCATAAGCAGACTGGCCTCAGTTCATACTAACTCACTTGTGTGACCTTGAACAATTCCCTTGATATCATCTACTCTATCTGTAAGATATGACTTGCAACATACTTAACTTCCCCAAAGTATATTGTGAAAAACAAATCATATTGATACAACTTTTTTTTTTTTAATTTCTCAGCTTTATTTTAATCTGCATCTAGCTAACAATCAATCAGGTTTATTTGACCTATTATTGACCTACTAATAATCTACTATTTTTACAAGTTGCTTAAGCACTGGACAGTGAAGAAAGCATTGCAAAGCAGCGTACATACCGCCAAGATGATGTGCAGTGGTTTGGGCTACCTCCAGATTTCTAGCAATAATCGCCAGGCGGCAGCCTTTCTGTGCCAGTAATTCTGCAACAGCTTTTCCTATTCCTCGTGATCCTCCAAAAATTGCACAAACCTTGTTCATCTTCAAAAATAATTCAAAAATTGCAAATAAAGCAATGAAGAGTGATTAACATGAATTTCAGGTCCAATATAGCAGAGTAGCCACTGTTCTTGCCAACATGACAGCTTTTATTAATTTGTAGCATTTTATAATATGGACTATAAAATTACTTTTCTTTTTCACCAGAAAATAAATAGCTGAACCAAATACGACACCACTACTGAAAATAAATGTAAGTTAATGCTTAAAAACTTCAGCAGTAACATTCTATTGGTATTTCTGAACTAGTCATAAAAATTATGCATGTAATCTAGCACTTCAATACTAGTGTTATGGCAACTCAAATTTAATTGATGAAATATGATTTCTGTATTTAAATGTCATAATGCCCTGTTCAGCTGTTATTTATCACTAATGCATTATGATAACTATTCAAAGCCAACAAAGTAGTTTTAACTATACTCTTCTTGCACTATTTCAGTACTAAAGGCATTTGGTCTCAAGGTCTCACTGCACCCTAAGCATCTACACAAGACATCCAAGGCACACATCACTTGAGCATGACTCAATAACATTAGATTTACATTGCTAGTCTTAGGTTTTTGTTTCTGCTTTTAAAGAAAAAGTTTTTTGAAACTGAAATCTGAAATGATTCTGAAATAGTTAGCTTAGATAAAACCTGACAGTTGCTTAGGAAAGAGTGTTAAGAAGAAAATGTTTGTACAGAATGATCTTTTATTCTGCAACCTCTAAAAATCAATCAGTTTAGCGATTTTCTGAGCCAGAGTCCAAACAATAACATTTAATAGCAATGAACCTCTTTTCCATAAATTTGAATAAATCCCTTTTGAACCCAATTATACTTTCAGTTGCCAAAACATCCTGGGGCAACAAGTTTCATCATTTGCGGGAAGGTACTTCCTTTTGTTCTTAATTTGCTTTCTGATTAGAGAATGCTATACATTTTTCCTCCTATCTTCTTACAGTTCATAACTTCAGAGACTACACTTCTGTATTTTACCTTCCCCCGCTATATCCTCTTTCAGGCCTATTCAGCCACTCTTACATGTATGGAAGCCATTCCATACCTACTTAAAACCTGTCCAAGCTCATTAATCCTGTCACCCTATCCCGTGCCTTACTTAGCTCTACTATACCCTTTTTGATTTGTGGTAACTAGAACTGCACATAATTTTAAGTATAGAGGCACACCATGAGTGTACATAACTGCATAGTGATTTTGGTCTTGTGTGATACAGCCTGAAAGAGCAGCTGACCCCCCTCTGTATAACAAGTAAGCACAGGTGCTTGAAATCAACCCATATGTCTGCTTCCCAACTGGCAATTGTAAACTGGCTTTCAGCCTAAGAGTGGCAAGAAAACTAAATATCTGCATCTCAGGTGGGGGCCCTTCCAAAAGGGCGTGTATAAGACAACATCCTGCATGAAGACAACTCACTACTTATGAGAACAAATGGCACTACTACCCTACCAGAAAGACTGATCTTTTGGGTAATCTTTATTAGGTAGTTAGATTGGAAGAGATGGATCAATAGGTTTTGCACCCAAATAACTTCAGCACTTACTGCCTTAGCTGGCTAGAGGCACATCTGACCTGTATTTTGTTGTCAGCTCTTTTATTAGAAACACATAGTACAGTTTGCCTTCTACATCACGACTGATCTATCCTTTTGGAGAATTATCCAAAAAGATTCTTGAAAGTTCTTGACTAACTACTGCAACAATATTATATAGGGCTTTTCCCCCTTCCTGCGAACAAGCTAGCTCACCTGCAACACCACGGCTACACCACCGCTACCGCGCGCGCTACCTTCCCGTGCACAGGCAGGAGTTTCTCAGACTAACACCTCCCCGCGGCGCACACCGCTCGCTCAGCACAGCCCACCGCGAGGCGCCTCCCCGCGCTGGCCGAGCTCGCCCGCCGCCGCTTCTCCCCTCTCGGCAGCTTCTTTTTGGGGGGAGGGAAGCCTCGGCGCGTTGCCGGCTCCCACCCAACTCCTCTGGCCCCGCGGCCGCACGCCGGCCACCCGCCATAGCCCTCCGCCCCGCGCGCGCAACGGTCGC
>NW_020450680.1:651458-677307 GCF_003343035.1 Apteryx rowi | reverse complement strand
GCTCAGCCCTGCTTCTCCTCCTTCTCCTCCTCCTGCGGGGGCGGCGCGGCAGGGGGGAGACGGGGGTGGGCGAGGGGCTCACGGCGCGCCGCGGGGCTCCTCACCGCGACTCTCGCTCCCGGCATGCAGCAGGGCCGGGCGGTCGAGTCTAGATGGAGGCCACTGACATGAGCGGGGCGCGGGGCCTGCTGGGAGCCCGCCTGCCGCGGGGGGCGCTGGGACACGTAGTCCCCGCCCGGGCGRCAGCGCCACGGTGGCAGCGCAACGGCCGCGCCGCGCCGCGTCGCCATGGCGGAGGCCTCCTGGTCTCTGCAGCCGCGGTCTCGCCCGCGCAAGGCCCCATAAGTGAAGAGCAGGCTGAGCCCCCGCAAGGGTCCATAGTCCCCATCGCAGGAAGGTGGCGCCTCGCAAGGGAGAGATTCGTAAAAGGCTTTTAAAAATACTTCTAAATTTTAATTTTAAATTGTTCGGGGTCCTTCGGAGGTTTTTTTCCTGCTGCCCACACCACCACGGGAAAGAAACTCTGACCTGACAGATGAAGGTCCCATGTGATCTTTTGCATTCAGAAAATATCTCCAAGAAACACACAGTATAGTTACATCAGAGATACTTTAAGGGTAGATAAACCCAAAATGCAGGACAGCTGTAGGACTTCCTATTTAGAAATCAAAATAAACTTCGTGCTGTGCAGTTAAACTAGCATAAAACCTATGTTTTAACAGTAATGTTATTGACATTTATGTCAGATGCTGTACTAGAGGGGTTTCTGTGCACTCTTAAGTATACATACTGAGTAAATTTGTATACCCAAGAAATAAGAATAAACCTGATCACAACTTGTGTATGAGAGTACATTTATCATTTTTGATCAAAATAATTAAAAGGTTCCATTAAGTAACAAGTGCCCAAATTGCACTGGCGTTTCTGTGAGCTCAGTGGGAGCACAACTTGGTAAGATTCTTGGTTTTGACTTTAAAGCTGTTGCTCTGGATTTCAGATTATGAGTGTTTCAAGGGGACCTGTACAGTTTAATATCACCACCTGTTATAATGCAAGATTCTTTTGCAATGGATCATTCGTTATGTAGACAAAGAAAAATACACTACTAAACATATTCTTAAACATCTATACAAAAATTTTTTTAAACAAATTCTCTTATGCGAAATCACCTCCTTTGAGCAAGCACATTTATTCTGCAAGCTGGTCCTATTTTGCAAAGAGTCAATGAGATTTTGTGATCCAATGACATTTTGTCTCTGCCATGCTCTGAGAAGCCAGAGGCCCCAGGAATGCATAAGACAAATGCACGCAGAGCTGAGATTAGGTCTCAAAACAGTCTCCGACCAAGACTTTTGGTCTCTAGCATAACAAAGAGTCAGTATTTATAGGGGGAAAATTACAGCTTTTTGTTCAAGTGACACAGATAAGCAAAATAACATGGAGGGGAAATAAATAGTCCTTAGTGATACGGCAAGTTTTCTGAAGGTGTGTAGACTACAGAGAGAATACCTATGAGCACAATATAGTATGAGGACAGCAGCAGGGCAGAATTTATGTGAAAATTGTATGTTAGTAATTACAACTTAACCTATCTGTGAGCTGTGTCCTCATCAAGAGAGCTGACCCATCCTTTTAAAAAAGTTAAAGGAAAGCTGATCTTCACTGTACTCTTAGGACTTTGCTGACACAGAGTAAACAGGAGTTTCACTCCCTCCCCCCCCCTTTCTTTTTTTAAACTGTTATAGTTGACAAATAAATATCTTTCTCCAAAGTTCAGACAAGATTCTGTTCAATTCTTATTTGTTAACACAGTAGTTAAAATGTGTGTTTGTTCATGGGGCAGAAGTAGCCAAGTGTTTGTCAAAGTGACATTAGCCTTCTTCCTCTGGACACCTGATTAAATCATGAGACCAGATAGTCTAAACATAGTTAACCTGAGACAGTTTACTTGCACTGATTCCCATTAAAACAAGATGAGCTGCTGGAGTCCAAATGAGGAAGCAGTCTCACAGGCCTAGGTGTTTAATTCTAGGAGAACTCTCCTCTAGACTACAGACAACCACCACCACCACAAGGGCTCCTGATTTTCAACTTTGTCTGGACAGCTCACCACTGAGGCTGCTGGCCCACTCTGTTCCCAGCTGTAGGGTCTAAATCACCCCCTTCATCAGATGGGGAGCATCTGTGATTTGTATTGGGGAAAAAATCAGGTCTAGATACTAATTGTTATTTACACGCACACACACATATATATAAATTATGTAACTAACAAGTTATGTGTTGCAGTTCCCAAGTCTCTCTGATACAGTGTTAGCCTTCTTGGCAGGTGATATACAACCTGAGATGAATATGCTCAGGGAAGAAAAAAAAAAAGTTGTATGAAAGAAAAACACTCCCCTCTCCTTCCAGCATTTTGCAGCCTGGCAGACTTCTCCCAAACACACCAGCTCTGATATTTAAGTGGCAAAATTACCATGCTTTTGTTCTCTAGTGATTTTCTTTTTAAATACACTGCATTGTTTTGTTTTTCTAGACTATATCCAAAATCTCTGCATTTTTATGGTGTTGTAAGAATGAACTTTATCATGCCAACATGAAGTTTTCTTGTACAGTTAAATGTACTTTACCAACAGATATGTAAGCAAATGATTTCTTAAGAAATCTATTCACAGTACCCCATGAAAATGCTTCCCTTTAAAAAAAAATATATATATGTATTTCAGAGGCTTTGGCAAATTACATAACGTTTTTGTATGATCCTTGCTAAACAGGTTTCCCCACTACAACTAGTATTATTTGACACTTCAGTACGAGGATCATGTTGAAGTTAACTCAGGCACTGAGCTGATCTTCTCGTGAGAAGTGAGGCAGCACCACGGAGGCAACCAAGAGAAGCTTGTGCTATTGCTGCTTAATCTGTTGCTAAATTGAACGCTTCACTTCCCGTGCTGTCATGCAGCACTTTACACATTAAAAGAAAACCACCCCTGCAAAGTATCGTCAAGAAACAGACCATGGCTTGGTCACACAGACCAGCTGGAGTCAGTGACTGCAGGCACTGACCGCTCCTACCTTATAGCAATGGACGTCAGGCTGAACAGATGGAAACTAAGATTTCAGCGCCCTCTTGAAATCTCTTGCGTCCCTTGATGTGTCCAGCTCCTGGCTGAAGCGGTGCGCGGCCACAGAGCGCTACCAGCGCAGCGTGCAAGTCCAGGCCTGAACCAGCAGGGACTGGCAGCCACGAGCAAATAAACAGCTGGGCCATCCGGGGAGGGACCTCGCTACTTGCTGCACRGCACCTCTTAGACAGCTTTTCAAAAAGGCAGAGAGCGGCACCCTGAGCTGTCAGCACCTCTCAGCAAGGTAATCTGGAAAACAGGCAAAACCAACAACGCCACGCACAAGGACCTGTCCCACTCCTAGCAATCACCACTGACTATTTTTTGTAAAAGCATATTTTAGAAATACTGAATATTTTGTAAGTGCTAAGAATATCCAGTAAAAGTCTGGTACAATAACATCTAAGTTTTACAGGAGTGCTTTTCTTTTATCTATTTATTTATTTAATAATACTAATTTATTTTTAATACTACTAAAGGTATCAGGTCAGCTAGCTAGCCTACTGCTTTCTGGCAAAGCAGTTTATTAAAGTGTCTTTAAAATAGTTCCTTCTTCCTTCCCTGCCCCAAACATTTGAAGGCAGCTGTAGAGGTTGAAGATCAGTTTATAAAATCTTGTTATTTGCTGAAGATAAATAATGGTTATAGCTGTAGGAACAACAAGACTTAAAAATATATTGCTTAAATGGTCATAACTGAATAGCTCTCCTCCTGTTCTTTTGGAAACAATTTTTTTCTTTTTTAAAGCTCTAATGCACTCAATAGATAAAATTAGTAGCCTCGGGAACAGCATTTAAAAAAACAGCCAAATACTATTCAAAAAAGTCCAGTCAAGGCCTTGTATAATCTATCTAGTTTTTATTTGTATGTCAACAGTCTTAACTCTCCTCATTCTGCCTTGCATACTCTTATCCCTAGTCTCATTGCCTACATATTTATATAAGCTGCAAAATAATATCTATGGCCAATCATTTCAAGGATGAATTTATCCTGTAACAATCAGTTTGGATATTATTACAATTGCTAACCATAAAAAACAGTATCTATGGTAAATATCAAAAAATGTAGCTGGGCTTTAGTTCAAAAACATACAGAATACTCCTCTCAGCATTAAAATTAACAACAAAATGAAGTTGTGAATAGCCATAAGAATTCCTTCATGTTATGATGGAGCAAGTATCAAGGTATGCCCGGCCCTAATACAAATCACAGCTTTGGGTACTGAATCTTCACATATGCTATGGACAACTGAATTATTGCCTGCTTTGGGCCTGTAATGCAGCCTTCTAGAAATTTACTGTATCTGCTAACATTTATATTTAATAAACTCCATTTACTATATCTTAAGGTTTCTTTTGTTGTGGAAGGAAAAAAAAGAAGCATGCTGGGGGAAGAGGGGGAAGAAATAAAGGAAAGGAGGGGGGGAAAAAAACATACCTAACGATTTGGTCTGAACTCAACAGGATAAAATTTTGTCAAACTCAAGCAGCAGTGTAGACATCTTGCTGAGTAGGAAAACATACAGTTAATAAGCAACGTGAGTTGAACCTTCACCTCCCCATCATAAACCTATATAAGCAAAATCTGTGATTTATGAACACAGTAATTATCCCACAGGTAATACAGCAAACCTGAGACAGGTGAAAGTGATATACTTCTGTGATTCCTCCTAATACCTGTTTTGAAATTCATAACATTTATGTGTAAGAGAAGACCAAAAGCTGTTTGAAGCAGGAAACTGAAGGCATATCAACAAGCCTTAAGCCATTTTTATGGCCTCACCTATTTTAGCAGGATTGCTCATTACAGGACTATGAAAATGTTTGCAAGATTAGCCTTAATGAGGCACAGATTTGCTGAGTATGGGAGCTTAATGTGGCACATCTACGTACTGACAGAAAGCAGGAAGCCTATGACTGTGCAGTCATTCCCCCGTAACTGTAAATAGCTATGAACCTAAACATAAGGACTAAACACTGCCAAAATTTCAGTTGATGATTTGCCAGCAATAAGTGTCACATGCAGCCCATAATAAACTGCAACTGTGATAGTGACAATCACTCATATCTCATAGATCGCCCACCTCCTTTRTCTTCACCAGTATTATAGGAGATGCCAAAGACAATATTCTTTACAGCTGTTACCCATTTTGCAACCTGAAACACATACAGTAATATTTGGAGAGTTTTCAAGGAACTCAATTCCCAGCATTCAGTTTTCTCTGTCAGATTGTCCGTAATAAATCTAGTCTCATATCTCATCTTCTAATAAAAATACTTGCTTCTCATTTCATCCTGCTCACGTATTTAACTGAGCAGCAGCAGACTTCATCTCCTTATGGGAGACAGAAGCCCTTAATGTTGTATTTCCCTCCAATGACTGAACATTRAATTAGTAAATCATAACAATACCCAATCAACCGGCTTAATGAGATATGAAGTAGGTTATTAAAGATGGGAAGTGATATTTAGATGATTGCTTGCACCACTTTTCAATTTATCTACCACATTTAATATTTTTCTTCAGAAATTATCAGAAACAATTAGCATTCTTGATACGTTAACTACTGCTTGCTCTAGACTGTCAGATCAAGTAATGGCTGATTATATAAGATACATACTTTATTTCAACAGTTTTAATATTTAATCATTCCTCAGAGATACCTATTCTGATTTTCAAGAGTACAATTTATTACAGGATTCTACTAGAAGTCAAATACATTTTTCTAGACCAAAAGAGGTCTGTTAACCACTTCAATCCCACCACATACAGTTAAGTGTGGCTTACAGAAAACTAGGAGGGCAAAAGCTATTGTCCCTACATTACAGAAGATTTTGTTATGAATCATATATATTTGCATTTATTCATTTGATAAAAAAGACAATTAAATATTCACAACAGAGGGGAAAAATGAATCAATTTAGAAGATCAACATATAAGGTGCATATTTTACCACACTATGATTATATTGGCTATGAAAATGCCAAAGCAATTAACAGCCCTACTGATTCAAAATCATGTAATGCAGGCTGATACAGGTGCTACAGAAGCCCGATTTGAGTTTTTTTTTCCAGCACAGGCATAGATATCAGTTCATGTTTATACTGTAAATGCACTTTTTGTTTTTATCCTCACCTACCTAAATCTTCTCTAAAAGGCTTTACATCATTTGTATACTGAACAAACAAAATATACTGTATTCTGCATATTACAGTGGTAGGTTATCCCCAGGCTTCTGCAGACAAGCCCCCCTTTCTGTCAGAGTTCAACTTCTCTTCATCCAATTTCTTCACATCCTGTTCTTTATTTTTGGTAACAGAAATCACTCTCTCCCCCTCCAACCTCTTTCAGCAGACACAAATCTCATTTACCATTGCTTGACCTGGATGTGTGTATATATACACACACACACACACACAATAGCAAAATAGACTGAAGCTATCACAGGTCTTTAACATTCCTGTGCCCAGACTTCTAATACATGATAGCTTGAAAAAGCCACACAACTAAAGAAAACATGGCACCATCGGTCTTGGCCAAAAAAGTTCTTGGCCCAACCATGTTTGTTGCCTTTCTGCAGCAAGCATCCTGAAGGAAAAACCTACCAAATTTCTTAAGTTCTTCCCAAGTTCTTGTTTTATGCATCCGTGGGTTTTTAGGCTGTTTTGCACCACGAGTCCCTGTGATATCTATTTTTATACATATTTTATGCTGTCTTGCTTGCAACAGAGCTAATTAGTACAATTGCCTTCTTCCTTATGTAGTATTTTTCTGCAGAACTTAACTTGAGCATCTTTACATGTGAACACTGTATGCTGCTGACTGATAAGGGAAAGAACATGAATCAGTTTCTATAAATCAATGTTGTAACAGTGGGTAGCAGAAGGCTGGCATCCTACACTGCGTGCAAGTATTTGATTGTTCTGGCAGATCCCCTGAAAAGGGTGCGTTCATGCAAGTATTTGATATGAGGCAATAAGCTTGTTACTTTTATTGAACTGAGTAATTTGGGAGTAATTCCTTAATCTCTTAGCCATCATCCAGTTTCTAATTACCTTTAGGACGCTTAATAACCAAAATTGATATAAGGTTTGATCCTCCAGATTAATTTAACCAAAGAGTTGCACTAAATTTATTTTTCAGTGGTTTTGCTTTTCTGTCTTTTCTCCCTCTGCAAATTTTAGCATTTGTGCTAACCGGGCAGTTGTAGAGTCTGACATTTTATTTAATCATAGAACAGACCTGGACAAGAAGTGACCACAAAATTTCCCATACACCTTTACTTTTTTGCCAATCCTGGCTATTTTAAGCAATAAGACAGTTGAACGGTCTATGTTCCTTGCTTGTTTCTCCCTCCTCTTTTGGTTTAAGCAAGTTTGTTGATATTGTTAGTCAGCACCCCTGCGAGTGTCTGTGTATATAAGTATGTGTATCAACAAGTTGGACAATGCCTGCCAGCTAGGAAATACGCTGAAGCTACCAATCATTTCACATGGGCCAGTGTAAAATCCTTTCTGTGGGTTTTCCCAGTAGAAGTCTGCATTGTTCTGGTGAAGTTAAGATGTTCCCAGGCATCTTAATTATCTGTAACCATAGCTTTTTCCATAATATTACCCACAGACTGAGGATTTTCAAACAAAATTGCATGAATCTGGATTTAAGCGACTATCATTGAGTAACACAACACTGCATCATGCACTTCCACTCAAATCATAATTATTTTAGGTAACCTATACAAGTGGGTAACATTTCTGCTCTTTCTGCAGAGTGTTCAGTGTTTATGTAGCAGAACTCATTCCTGTTTTCTTCATCAAATCATTGTTCAATTTGAGGATGCCTTTCATAAACAATTATTCTGCTCTAATAGTAACAAGCAACACATTTGCTTTGCAGACACCTCAGTGAAGCGCTCTTGTCAACATGAGTGAATTGTCTGTCATGTGCCTTAAAATCTTTTGAAAAATATGGTATGCCATCTGGCTCCCAAACGCTCATTAAATTCACTGAAATATGAATGTTTAAGGAAGATAACATCTCATGATGCTTCCCCCCCCCTTTTTTGTTAAATAAAGTCTATTTATGAATTATACAAACAAAAAGAAAAAAAGGAAGTGGTGATATTTTGTTTATAATTTAGTTTCCCACAACTGAGAACATGCCAGGCATTTTGGAGAACAAAGACAAATGACAGCTCCTATTCCCAGGAGTTTATTGTCCAAATTTATTTTCCAAGTGACATGAAGAAGGAAAAACAAGTAGCTGGGGAACGGGATGCTAAAGCAGTAGAATTTTTAGGTTTCTAAGGGAAAGGATGTTCTTACGAACTGAGATTCAGAAGGTACACTACAAATTTCCTTTAAGACTTGCCAAGTCACTCGGTCTGTTTTTCCCTCCGAATGTCAGTTGTCCATCTTTAACTGTGGTTAATGGTTGTCAATTCCCCTCGCTGGCACAACCTTTGGGAAAGGTCTGTTATTGTACAGCTGTTGTTTTTTTTTTCCTGTGGAAGCACTTTTAGGCCCTGCAGTAGAAAGAGCCCTGCACCTGAAAAAAAATGAATTACCAGATACGGGCCTTAAAAGACAATACCTTTCCAAAGGRGTTTATTAGGAGAGTTGGTCTATTACTTCTTCATGGGAAACTTGGAAAAAATTAGTTTGGAAGGTCAGAGAAGTTTCCAAAAGAAGAGCACTTCAAACAAACAAAAACCTCCAGGTTTGATAATTTTCAATAATTTTAATAATTTCAATTTTTCAAATAACACGTTTCATATTTACTAAAACACTGTTAGGCTTCCATTTGCTAGAGAAAGCAAATACTTAACAAAAACAAAGGTGTTTTGTAATAATGTGTATTTAGATTCAAAAGTTGCTAAATATTAAAAATAAATGATCTGATAAATACATGTCAAACAATTCTACTTGCAACATATTGGTACATTGCCCGATGCAATGATGCAAGAGAAAAGAACAAGCTGCAATCCTGCAGGAAATAGTTCAGAGAATAAAGGAGAGGACAACAACAAGTTAAGCAAACAGACTGAAAAGTAAAGAACAGGAAGGCCTCATCCAGTACACAGCAGGGCTCCAACTCCTCATACCACATGGGCCATCAACGGGTACATTTTCTCCTTTGTAAGAACCAGGTTGCTTTGCTGACTGACCTTATCCAGCCTCTTTGCATCTTCCTCAACTCAATGCATAGCTATTTTTAGCAGCAGAACTCCGCATAATGTTTTATAGCCCATTTTAGCCGTGATGCTACATCCAGTCACAACACCTTCTTAGCTTTAACTAATCTACATTCCCTGCTTTGTTAAGGAGGTGAGGGAAAAAGATGCACTGGGAAATAAATAAGGCACTGAACTCAGTTATTTGGCTGTGAAAGGAAGTCTTTTGCTCAAAGACTTTTGTACCTGCAGCACTCAGCAATTATGATTACGAAGACAAGTCAGTCAATAAAGGGGAGGGGGAAGGAAGATTGTAAACAAATATAATTGCCACCATGCTCTTGTATTTTGACATCTGGAACTTTACAAGCCAGCAGGAGGTTCCAAAACAAGATTCTTATGAGTTAATCTGTTATGCTGACAAGAGGGTCATTCTGTTTCTGATAAGGCAGACTGCTGCTCCCTGAGGGATGAAAAAACCCATGTATATCGGATTAGTGTGCACTGTCTGTGCTGGCACATTTATGTGAACTGGACACAAGTCATTGCTGGGTAGCAGTTCCTAATGAACATGACTTGCCATGCGCAGGGCAGCCATGCGGAGATTCATTTGATGATAAAATGGATATGCTATAAAGAACAGGATGTAGCACCTATACCACTGGTGATAATCCAAAGAGCAACATAAATCTGAAGATCTTTAGACAAGCTGAGAAATCACAGCTGTTGCTAATACTAACCATTTCTGCGTATTTTATCAGCCTGGCAAGTAAATTACTAGTTCATTTCTTCTGTCAAAAGTAAAAAATAGACAGCAGTAGAGTATTCTCCCTAATGGTATCAGCATTCCACGTACCTCCATGCTCTGGAGACTCACTCATGTGCAACTGAAAAATGCAAAACACAAAGCCTAGTTCCACCAGCTGATGGAAACTCTCTTATAACAACATCACTGTTTGTATCCCTCATGTCTTTAAACATAATTGTTTCATAAGAAAGAATTTTCTGGTTTTATTTATAACATACACATGCACTACACAAAGCATGCACAACTTGATAGAATAGTTTCTAGGTAAAACAAAGATATTATCAACCCGAATTACAGATCCATTCTATAGTTCTGTTTGCTTTAAAATCCATGTATTCTGCTACAGCATGTTCAGTTCTTTCAAAAGAACACCTACCTTAACACATAAATGTTGAACTAAGGCAACTACGGCCACACACATAATAATAGCATATGGTTTCATCCATGTATCTTTCTTTGGAAGATAAGACTTGGAAATTATACAGGTTCTAACTTTTTTTTACAGCATCATTTGAGAAATAAGTCTTTTTCACAGACATTAGCTAACACAAGTTAGACACTTTCCTTAATTTTCACTCTTTAGCACATCCCATCACCGTAAACCTTTCAGTCAACAGAGGATGCGGCCATTCAATTTCTAGAGACAGTAATTTTGTCAGATTGTTTCCAGTCCTTCTTGCAGCTGATAGCTAGCACTGGTATCAGTACCTACTCCAGAATTAGTGCTCTCCCTTACAATAGTGCTGATATACTTCCCATTCTTCCATGGATCTTCCTCCTTCTGTGGCCCCCATCTAGTTTGCCTATAAGGCAAGGGAACTGAGTATTTCACTCCTTCCCTTCCCCAAAGCCAACGCTCTCCTTTTTAAAGAAGACAAAGAAGGCAGAAAGAAAAGCATAAGCACTAACACCACACCCTCCAATCCTTTGGACTTGTTTAATATGGCAAGTCCTAAATTGTGTCCAAGACCCAGATGATAAAAGCTGCTATGGAATAAACCATATTTTGGTTACCCTTAAATAAAGAGCTTCTCACATCTGTTTTGGAAAAGAGCCTTCCTCCCCCACCTCCCGCTTTTGCATGTTCATTGTTCAAATTATCAGCACACTTTTGTTCAACATACTTTTCCTTCACAGCTTGGGTGAGTAGTTCTCCCAGGCACCACAGATGTTCTCCTCCTGCCACCAAAAACAAACCTAGGCATCTATACCACAAATGTCTGGTCAGCAACCAGTTGCTGTCTACTCTTCCGTTAAACGTGAAAGATTGTCCTTGCTTTTCACCCTGGGAGTCCATGGTCACACTTTAGCAGATCTCCATTTTAATGTGTAGCTTAKAGCTAGCATTTTATTTCCTTTCCTCAAAGGGAAAACATTTGCTTTCTTAATTTCTAACTTCTGCCTCTATAAATTTCTCGCTACAGACTTCAGCAGTTTTCCAGGGTTGATGACACAAGACTCTACCTGATTAACCTTGGCTGTGCATAAGCTGATCGAATTTATTGTCAGCATTGCCAGGATTTCCTGGAACTAGTCTTGATCCATGTGCTGAGCTGCCTGATTACACTACTTGCTCTGAACTTGCTTTCAGTGGAGACAGGCACTACTCCCAGTGTCTGTGTCAGCAGACTGTTTAAATATCCTATTGGTGAAGTCTCTGGGATTATTTGCTTAAGCATGGTCCAAGGCATAATTTAAGTCCCTGATTCAGCAAAACTCACAAGCACCTGAAACTCGTGCTGAAGTTAGCAGAGCTTTAGCACATACACCAAAGGACTATACCAAATCACAACCATGGTGACTAATACACGGGGGGAGGGAGAGAGGGAGGGAGAGGCAGGATTTTAGGCCAATTCAGTGAACCACAACCATTAAATCTAAAGCTGGAAAACAGAAAACATTCCTTGAACTCTTTGAAGTGGTGGACTTCCCCCTCATATCTACATGTTAAAGCACCCAAAGAATCAGTTTCAGGTTTGAAATATCAATTTAATTTCTTTTTGCTGAGTTATAAAAGGATAAATACCTTCAACTTGAACATACAGTTCTTACGGTTTTTGCTAGAACTAGCTGCTTCATGCCACGTTATTTACAGGGTGATCCAGAGGGAAAAAAAAGTTATGATTCAGCAAAACACCTCATCACATGCTTAACTTTTAAGTTAACATATAAATCCATTCCTGTTCTTTAAAGTTCTTAACAATTTATTTATTTATTTATTTATTGCTTAGTAAGAGCCCAAATGCACTCAATTCCTTATGAAATCATGGCCTAACTATGGTTAAGTGATGCATGTGAGAAAGAGAGAAAGAGGTGGTAGGGCATAACATCAGGCTTCATTCCAATTAGTCACCAGCCATACTAGCTCTAGCTATAAAAAAGTAATTTAAACTTATATTACATTCATGCCTTAGGGACCTCTTTTCTATTTGGATTCACTATTATCAGCATTAAACATCTCTTCCAAAAACATTCAGTTGTGTTACTCAATATAACTGAAAGTTATATATGAAAGTTATATATGAAAGTAAATGTCAATAGTGCTTTTAGCTGTCAGACAGTGGGCTTTATATCTGTGTCTTTTACAACACATGGGCAGCTTTAGTTGACCAGATTTAGTACTCCCCCATGAAAAATTACTTGAGAAAAAGCTGAAATACTTGCAGATAGATCTGTAACACACACAAACGACTACAAAGTGATCCAACCTCTGCCATCATTATCTGTTGATAAGGCACAAACAGTGCTGTACAAAAATACAGGTTTGCTCTACCCCCCATGTTCCCTCCACCTCGTACTTGACAGAAGATAACTTTTGTATTGGTGGATTTAGGCATTACTCAGTCAAAGCAGGGCTGCAGCGCGATTATACTGTTCCTGTGCCAGTGCTTTCTATTATTGTCAGCTGCAAGAGCATGAAACTTCACAGTCAAAAATGGATCTGTTGCACAGATCAGTGGAAGTAGTAAGAGAGCAGATGGAAAAATTCCCACGTCATCTTGTTCCCATGTCATCTTGTAACACACTTAGGCTAAGTCCACACAAGAAAGATTTGCCAGCATAACCATATTTTAGTGCAAAGACAAGCACACCCTACTGATCCTTTTTTCTTTTTTCTACAGGCAAAACCTCTGAAGAGCTGCAGTTGCTGTGACCATAGACAGCTTTCACAGCTTGGCTCAGCTGTCTGAGGATGTTGTGTAGTTCCAGCAGCAATTCCTGCCATCTGCCTTAGACTGCATCTACACTTGGGGGCTTTGGCAATGCAGCTGTTACCACAGAGGCCTGGCTGAAAAGAGGCGGCTTCATAGGCAAGGAATGAGCTAAGTTCTTTTGTGGTCTTCATCTCCCAGACATCCAAGCACTTCATCACATCCAGCAGTGAGCCACACTGCCTTATTGTGGGAGAGGAGTATTAGCATCCTCATTTACAAAGGGATAGCTTAGCATCAAAAAAAGAAAAAAAGAAAAAAAAGACACAATTGTGGTTGTACCAGACAATGTTTCATTGATCTCTTTTTAATTACAGGGCTCTTTTTCCTCCCACCTGTTCCCCACTGGCACATTCACTGCTGACATGTCAATCCTTACTAACAGAACTGCAGCAAGTTTCCCAGACTTAGAAACTGATCTTCTGGCCTGGCTGATCCTGTGTGGTGAAGAACAGTTGAGAAATTATATGCACTGAATGTTATATTTCAGTATTTAACACTTCTTTGGATCAGCTGAATGCCCACTAACATTATCAAATCAAAGAAAGTAAATTGCAAGAGTACTACTGTGTTTGGCAGCGTTGGCCAAATCTTGTCAGCTTTTGATACCAGGTTAACCTGAATATCTTCATCAAGGAGTAGTCCAGGTTTGGACAGGATCAAATTTTAAGTATTTTGCAACATTTTCAAGAACACAGCTGGCCTTCAAATAGGAATACAGTCATGGCATGCACAATGGGACCGATAATAGTTGGTCCAGATCCAGGCAGTGATCTAGCAACTCAAAGTTCTCATCATTCTTGCTCTCCTGTTCCTATTTACTGGAGACATTCTCAACAGAAGCACTCCAGCTCTCCAGCTGAGAATTATGATCTGGATGTCTTTGGCTGAAATCACCAATTCAGTATTTAGAAACATGCCTCAGGTGCAAACTGTCAAGGGTACTGAATACCTAGGCAGCGTAATTGCCCTTTTTGTTATAGCTTTAAAATATTTATCCCTTTGCATGTGTTCTTCCACAAAAAGGGTTGGTCTTCAAAAAGCCCAGTATTATTTTATTGAAAATACCTTAGTAAATTTCATCCTTGAAAGAAATCTATATCATATATCACATATCATAAATTACTGAATGCAAAGAATTTCTGTGACATGCAGGAAAAAAATAGTTATGTACTAGAAATTTAGAAGCTGGACAGAGGCATGGGCTAAACCTTTGACAAGGAGCAAAAAAATCAGCAGACTTTCCTGCTCCCTGTGTATTCAAAAGACACACAGAGATTGCCTACCAAAGAGAAAAGAGAAAAATTCTTCCAACTTTTGTTTCGATACAAACGTTTTAGAGCTAGATTTCTTCAGTTGAGATGGTCAGCCAGCTGAAATAAGAAATTTGACCTAGGGCACGTCCCTTGTTGTGGAGAACAAAGTCAATCACCACTTTAAAGTCATTCAGCTGCTGACTCATCTTCTCTCCCAAACATGCACAGATATACCATGAGAAAATACTGCAGCAACTAACCACAAGAGATTTGGGGGTTAGCAGCTGTTAGCAAACCAAACCCTGCTCTGCAATTGTGGATCTGAAAATGTATAGGTTTGACTGAAAAGTGATCAAGTCTCCCATGCATTACGGTGCTGCTAAATTGCATCATCTTTGATCTAGTGCCTTATCCACACTACTGGGACTAACATTTTTTGAGAAAAGGATGACACAGCCCTAATAGCTCTGTATTTTCCAAGTATGAGAATCTATCAGCTCAGTTTCTTTCAGATATATTCATTCCTGTAGGGTAGATGGAATATTTTCTTTCACTATTTAACAGTAGGGGGCATATTCAGTGTATGCCAACAAAGTTTAATGAAATCAGTGAAGTAGCACTGATTTGCAGTAATTGAGAGTCCAACCATGTGTTCCGATGCCAAAGAATCTGGATTTTTAAAGGCTGTTATTGCCTGCCTTTTGGGGAAGGTGGGGGAGTCAAAGTCCATTTGTTTTGTGGAAAGGGATTTTATCTAGAATATCAGGAACAGAGCACCTGTACAGAAGTTAAAAGGCCCTGATATTTTTCTTTCTCCCTTTTTTACTGACAGCGTATTTTTTCTTTCTGCTCTTTTCCTGTTGTGCAGGCTGTTCCCACCACACTGAAGTTAAAACGTAGCTAGTGTTTGGACACATCTTGTGAAGTGGTTTTGTTCTAAGTGACTATTAGATGCAAATATCAGAAGGCCTTTGGGTACTGCATGCTGTATTAACAGAACCGTAATACTGGCACTAGGATTGGCAGAGTGTAGCTAAGTAGTATTCATTTAAATGTATGTGCTAAGAGCAATTTTTGCAAGCTAGTTGCAACTGAATAATTGAAATCTGGGGCTAGCATTACTGTGCTTAAATTGTCTTTAGTCCATTGAGGAGGATCAGTGGAGAAATTAACTGATTTGTCACTTCCATTTTGAGCAAAATAAAGCTGACAGAAAAGAGAACAGTAGAAGGAAGGAAGAATAAGTCATTTTTGACATCTACTAACATTACATTCTGTAGAACTGCCATGATTTGATAGGCATGCAGGAAGCGCTCATTGTGTTACTTTTTGAATGGCTTTTGCACATTGCGGATTGGATCTAGGGAATTAAATTTTGTTTAGTTCCTCAATTCTGATCAAGTTGATTCTGATGAAAATGCTCTTCAACTGTTCAAATGGATTGGCTCAGTCTCTTACCCAGAGAAATCAGTTTCTTTTATGCTGCTCTAAGGGAAATTAGGAAAAGGACTTAGATGTTCCATTTGTCCGTTCTATTTGGAGGCAGGTCTAGTCCATCAGAACCTTACTAAAACCAGTGAGCATTTACTTTCCAAGCAGGTTTTACATCACATGCCTCACAAGAAGACAAATTGTCAGCTTGGCAAATGAGGAAACTGAGGGTCAAAAAGGGTGAGAACTCAGGTTTTCAAGAGCAGCTACTGGCTTCAAGGGTCTCAACAAGTCTCTCTCCTGGAAAGAGGGATTTTAACAACATTCTGCAGGAACAGTGCATCCATACCATTTCCCAAGAAAGCACTCTAACATCAGTGTACTACACAGGTTAAACAAGGGAGGTGTTCACTTTCTGTGTATTAATAGAAACCTGTAACTGCTGTTGTGTTTTGTACTGAACTCAGTATTCTGAGTGTGATATGTATTCTTAAAGCACAGTTACAATATCAAGCCTTTAATGTAATTCAGGCATATAGATGCCGCACATTTCAAACGTGATTGACATGAGAACAACCATGCGACTCAGGTCTGCCATGACGGCAGTATTTCTGGGCACATGCAGTGATCAAATACAAGCTCAAGAGACTAGACAAAGATGTTGAGAGCCGCAATCTCAGTCATCCAAGTTCCTCTGAAGTCCATTCATACAGCTGGATGCTGGTAACAGACTAAAATCATAAAGTATGCTAGATGAGCTCTAGGCCTTCCAACTCCTTTCTCTTTCCCATTCCTTCCCCACACATAAGGTCCATGCTCTTGCCTTCCACCATCACCATTCTCAGCTCTTTTTTTCTATATACAAATATTTTGACTATGCCAGCTTATGAATGCTTAAGAGTCAAAAGAATTATGACACTGTTTTTACTCAAGCCAAGCTTCAAATCTGCTGTAAGGTTTACCACTAAGGTAACAGAAAGTGCAGGGAAAGAGTACTTAGGAGTGATTTGGGAAGTATAAATATTGCAGATACATGGCAAAAATCCAAAGAAGATAGCTGAATTGACATGTCCTATAGAAACCAGTGACATAGCTATTTATTGTGCAGATATATGAAAGACTACCATAGGAGTCTTAGTAATGTCAGACACAAAAACTTGTTAACTAGACAAGTGGGTTCCTGTGTTTCATTAAAGTCAATATACACCTTTAAACACATTTGCTTAAAGCTACTGGAAAGAACAATCCCGTTAAAACATTTTGCCAGCTCTACGAAAAAAGACAGAAGGCTCAGAAGCCATATTTTTAAGCCTATGCAAAACTATCAAAATTGGTATTACTGCTGTAAGGCAGAGGTAAGGAAGTGAGGGTGAACAAGATTTCAAGCACCTTTGCAAGCCAAACACATATTAGTATTACTCAATAATTATAATACCAAAAAAACCCCAACCCAAAGAAACAGAGTCTTACTTCCACTGCTGAGCCATGATGTTTGTGTATACCCTTCTCCTATGGATGCACTGTGGATGCAATGATGTCAGATCACAATTCTGAAAGAGATAAACAAAGTTGGTTTTCCATCTTATCTATTCCTACAGTTCTTCCCCCCCTTACCTCCCAGGAGGAAAGTTAAGAACTCCCCCCCCCCCTTTTTTTTTTTTTTTTTACAGCCTAGATGCTGTGTCATCCACTACTAGCAGGATCTAGGCCATTAAGAGAGTCTAAATGTTTTGAGAACACTTTTAGAATCCACTTCCCCTCATTTTCCAGTCAGCCCATGTATATAGTGGATAGTTAACCACATCCAGGTCAAGATCTCCTAGTCAGGCTGTTACTGTCCGAGTGCTGCGCACAGCAAGCTTTGTCAGGACAAAGAAGTCCCTTACCACCCAACACTTCTGCCCTCAGTGAAAGTTAGGGCAGATGCTTTACTCCCAGCATTGGGGACTATCTCTCAATATACACACAGCAGATACACTACACTACACACTTCTCTCTCTAGGAAAGCACTTTATAACTCTTATGTGCCCAATTATATGCTGATGACAAGACCTAGAAAAAACTAGTGATTGATGATCAAATTGAGGTGGAAGTTACCTTCTTCCTTTGAAGTTACTTGCAGAAATACAGAAATGGAAAAGATCAGCCAGATCCATCAGCTGCCTCTACAATTCTTGCATTTTATTCCATTATTCTGAACTTCCAGCATGATGGAATCTGAAAACTTTCTCTCTATTAGCACAGATGTCTTGTTATAAATGCTGAAATTAAGTTCTGGTAATGTTATTGTCAATTTTTCTGCAACTAATTTGTGTTTAATATTTGCATACACATTTTTCTTTAGCTGTTTGCTACGAAAATATTTATTGGGATTGAAAGTTTAACATAGTAAATCAAACACTTAACATTCACTGGACTTCAAACAGATATAAAATATCTTACAAAACTTTTTTTAATGGAATTACACAAAGCAAATGCACAGGGTTTGTCTGTTTCTACACTGAAGCCCAAGCCAAAACCAAAAAAACCCCCCAAAAGATCACAAGAAAGGTATGATAAACTGCATTCTGTCATTGTTGCACTGCTATGTAATAAGCCCTTTTTACAAACATTTATTTAGTGTTAAAAAAATCATTTAATGTATTCCATCTAACAGAACTATTGGATTAACAGCTGATTTTAACTGACTTTACATCATGAAATTCTATTAATAGAGGTACCTTAGTCACTTAGTTTAAAATATGGAGAATAGAGATAGAAAAAAATTAACCTTTAGTAGTCTTTAATATAAAATGCACTAAATCTTCCAAAATAAGAATATTATGACACACTAGTGCCAATTTATGCTGACAAAAGCTGATATCAGCTTCTTTCTAACTAAAATTCATTTCACAAAACCTTTATATATTACATGAATATTCAAGTAAACTATTTAAAAATATTTAAAAACACAAAAGCTGAATTATACAGTGTTTCAGAGGGACAGTTAATTTGGGAAAGCTGTCATTTCCAACTATATATATTTATAGATATATTTTTTTCTTATTTTTAAGACCATTATGATACTACCTGATATTGCAAGAAATCCTTGTCATCAATATTTGATATTTTTCAATGTATAACTTCAAAAAATAAAATGATAAGGATTTAATACATCACTGTGTACTTGTTCATCACTACTTCTGTGTATTGCGTGATATGGAATCACGCTACTGGCTTCCCTTTGTAAAGTGCTGAGCAACAGCCAAATTCCGTCAGATTTAACTGGAGTCGATGGTGCTCAGTGTCTTGCAAGAATCACAATTAGACTGCTATAATCAAACAATAATAGCAAAAACAAACTTGGCTGAGTAGTGCGTTTGCCAGTGTCAAATCTCTAGCAAAACCCTGAAAGACTAACATCACTTTTCCTGCAGGCCTCATTCTTTATATCTGTCAGCTGCAAAGACATTATGATATTTTATTAATGATTCAAACACTGGACATCTCCTCTGGTTGAAGGCAAGCTGCTCACTAGTTTTGGTCAAGTGGCTTTTGGGAAACTTTCAGAGCAAAATAACCCAACAACAGGAAATTTGAATGAAAAATGTAGATCATGCACAGTTATATTACTGCAAGAATTGAGTAAGACATGCAAGACAAAGAAAGTCAGAACATACCAAAGTAGCAATGGTTAAGAAGTTAGTAAAGTTTTCACAGTGTTTCATACAGCCTTTTACTTTAACACAAGTGCATCACTTACCACCACTATTGCTCAGACATTTTAAACATCTCTTGGCCATGCAGATCAGTTTGAGAAGAAAACACAGCAAATTACACTTCTTAGGCATTTTTAGACATTAAGTACAGCTTAGAATTTTATTTTTATATTCAGACTTGTCAAACAGGTGTTTTGAAGCTATCACCGTTCTAAGTGTTGGGCTTTAACATTCCTTCCAATTGTGTTGGATCCTGAGAGGTAAATGCCCAGAGAACCAGCCATATATACAAAGCTAAGCTTTGTTCAAACAGGCAAATTCTTACATAAACAGAAGGTGTAGGAAATTTCTTATTGGCACTCCTAAATTTCTGCCTTCTTAACCTTGAGAAGGTCCTAACCATAAGATGGCTGAATTTTATTCAGTTGTTCACTTACATCTTCACCTCCTGGAAACATTACTCTACCTGGGTGATTTATGAAGAAGTAGAACTAGACTCGAGAACACCACTGACTTTTTTTTCCTCTGTCCTAAGAGCAAAATACACATTTTTTCCCCACTTCGCAAATTCTATTTGACGCCACATCACCACCACTCAACATTAACTCATAAAACAGAGACTTACTCCACTGGTCAGACACAGCAGGGGAAGAATGTCTAGAGGGTAAGTGGGAGGCTCTTTATCAGATATAATTGCTTGCTCAAAAGGAGAGAATCCAGCTTCCCCTTAGCTATTCTTTCATAAATTAATAATTTGTTAAAATCATAATCACAAGAATTGTAGCTATTACGCAAAATTCAAGTTTTTAAAAAAACAAGAATAAATTAGTTACAGCCTTGTAAACAATAGTTCATTTATGTAACATACTTGGGGAAAAAAAAAAGTTCCTCTATGTAATAAATCAGACAGTACAAGGCACACATCACACTTAAGAATCCAAAGTGATAAAACCAGCAGATGCCTTCACCTTCTTTGCTCGCTGGTGTAATTGTGCTATAGACAATGTAGA
Source organism: Apteryx rowi (assembly GCF_003343035.1). NCBI lineage: Eukaryota > Metazoa > Chordata > Aves > Apterygiformes > Apterygidae > Apteryx > Apteryx rowi. The sequence continues at coordinate 656,601 of NW_020450680.1, read as the reverse complement.
AATATGTATAATTTTGTTCTTACAGTCATTTGAAAGTGTTTCATGACTGTGCTTTTTCTGGTAGAATATTTGTGCTATTTTACAGTACAGTATGATTTGAAGCTCTTGGAATGAATCTTCTCAAATATTTTCCACAAAGCTGCCAGGAAAAAGGCCGGTTTTTCCATTTCGTTGCAGCGTGCCTTTGAACCAGCCATCCTCACGTTTTTTGTGTACAAAAACAATGTCACCTTCCTTAAGTTCAAGTTCTGCTTCACTCTGAGGAGGATAGGATACCACAACCCTGTACCTGCATAATAAATAAATAAATAAATAAATAGAAGAACAAAGTTCTTAGTTTAGGTTTTTTACCAATGCTTGTAAAAAAAAATAATAAAAAAAATCCTGCACATGTTAAAACTTATGAGAAAACGAAATTGCCTAGAACTGTTTGCTGAGTTTGTAACAACTGAAGTTAAATACATCTTGAACAGAAGATAACAATAGTAACATAAAAAATTTAAGTCAAGCATATGTATCTCATATCACAGTTTTCACAGATATTTTTGTAAAAATACATATATTAAGAGGTTAAGTAATAGGAGAAAATTGTAAACACATTTTTGGATATAAAGTTGCGGACTCTTCCAGGCAGCATGACACAGCAATAATCAAAGCATTCACAAGAGTAACTAGGCATAACTTTATGACTGTAGGTTTAATATGATATTATGCCAGGGAGGGCTCTTGAGGAAAGGCATAGAACAACAAAGTGGCTAACAAAACCTGTTCATCTGCACTGTTGTTTTTTAAGATTGCTTTTGTTTATGTAAGAAGCTTTTCAGGATACAAAGAATACCATCTTATTCAGCTCAATTTGCGTGCTGCTGTACTTCACACCTTTAAACCACGTCTTTCTGCTTTTGCTATGACAAGCACCTAATTTTATATTGCATTTTTACAAATTCTATTTGCCCAACTATGGGTGATCAGATCCAGGCTCAATTCACACAGCCTTCCATTCGTATCACTCTCTATCAGCTACAGAACAAAACTATTTTTCTATTACCTATAACATACTGTCAACATTACAAATTTCTTGCAGGGTAAATAGCTTATGCTTCAGCGCAGAAGTTCATTGCCAGGTCCTTGAAAAAATTAATCACATTTGCTAAGCATGACTTACATTTTGAAAAAACATGTTTATTCCTACATATTCCAGTCTTTCCAAAGACATGCCTGTTTATCTCCTTATTCAGTACATGTAAATATTTTCAGATTTGCAGGTCTTTCTTGGTCACCTCATCTATAAATATCTCTTACATGCATTTAATATATGCAGACTGTATTTTCTCCTTTACATTTGCTTTGACTATCTTAAGGTATCTTATTAATTTTAAAAGTATCCTAACTGTTTGTAATCAGTTAGCGATAAAATATTAACATTATAAAAATACTTAAGCTTCCCAGAAACATCCATTGGATCTGCCACCAGTTCTTTCCCCATATTCCTAATGGGTCTGCTGTATCCCACAGTGCTCTCATAATCTGCATTTGCGAAATGATTTCTTTTGGTCTGTCTTCACATTTCTCCATTCTGCTTTTCATTTTTAATACTCACATTTCTGGTAGTTTTCAATAACATGAAAAAGAATACATCCTTCTTTTTCCTCCCATTCTTCATTGCTTCTGTTTCACTAGACACAAAATATTGATTTTCTTCCCAGCTACGTGTAGCTGATTTTTAGACAATTTTATTTGTGCTTCTCCTGTCTTGTTCTATGAACCACTTGTTTGATCACCAAATGGAGAAAAGTATCACATTCTCACATGCAGACAACAGGCATAAATAGTTGGAATTACTGTTATTATATAAGTTAAATTCATATTCATTATTCAACTTTTTCTTTTAGGGTTTTTCTTTTAAACTCTGAATTTTTACCATTCCTTGTCAGCTCACCTGCATCCTGCTGCTCTGCAACTCTCTGATCTGCTGACTAGGTGTCTTGACTCCTACAGATAATGAGCCCCCGTCCAGGGTAGACTCATTCTCAACAGCATTCAGCACTGCCAGATCTCGTAAAAAACTGTTGTCCTCTAAAACCACTGGCCTGCTCACTGATGTCACACAAGTCATTTTGTGGTGGATAAAATGACGTGGAACCACTTTTATCACAGAACAAGATTACTGCTGTCCTTCACTGTAACTGGATAAAAGACTCTACTTGAATTATAATTTAGGATATGCAGTGATGTGTATTTAGGTTCAACATCAGGTCTTTATCACCATTGTGGAGTGCTGGGAAGTTTATTATTACAGTGCTGTATATTTACAATAAAACTTAAAGCTATTTAACCAATGCTTTCCTTTAAAAAGAAGTGAAAAAACTTAGATTTTGCAAAGACTACTTGAAACAGTATTCTATCTCTTGTTGCCATAAAAAAACCCATCTCTCAGATGATCAAATTACTTTGTATTCATAGCATAACATGGCTCCTCCAGGAGCTGCAGGGAATTGTGGCTGTCTGTCTTTTTAGTGACAAGACAGCAATCCTTAGCCCTGTCAGCACTGTGTCAGTATGAGAGAGCACAACGTCGTAAGACAACTTGTGCCTCAGCTGGGGAATTGGAAGAAATGACCGGACACTTATCATGAAGTCTCAGGCGAGCTAACGCATTTCATGAGAGGACAGGAATTCCTGAGCTCTGCTCCCAGCTGCCTTGAAACTCCTCTGTTCCTCCTGTGCAATGAAAATACGAAGGGCTGGGGAGCACTGCGAGCAACCCTGCTCGTTCACTGGGGAAGTCTGAATACAGGGAGGGGAGCTAACGTAGTGGTTTGCTGCACTGAAAACCTGCAATACAGCGGGAGGGAGTATCATCATCTTCCCTTCCTTTAGAGGAAAGGCTACCGGTATCAAAGTATTTACTTGCAAATCCATAGCACAAAGAGGTAATGTGCTACCAAATGTGTCGGTCCACTTGTTCTGCATGATTTGAAGCTAGCTCTTCAAATGATTTGATTTTTACCTCTTATTTTCTGTAGAACAGATAGGAAATATCTCACTCTACAGAAAACTTGTGATTCTAGTGAACGGAAAAACAGTGGAATTAGAATAAGAATTTGTTATTTCACCTTAAAGAAAGCCAGGACTTTATGGAAAACTCAGTATCAAAAAATGAGAACATTTTCAAGTGCTTCTCAGTATTGAGTCAGGTACTTTGCTCCCATTTCTTACAGAACATCAGCAGAACATTACTCCTAAATCCTCTAGTAACCTCTGAAAATAAAACTTGACCACACTAATAATTAGGCTCCAAAGCCAGCGTCAGTGTAGAAAGAGTACTGTTCCTTTTTCAAACAAATTGTAGCCTGTGACTGAAACTGTGATATGAAAGAGCAGAATAATCTCAGCTGGAGACTTCTGTTCTTTACCTTTTTGTTGAACTTATTTTCATGAATATTCTCCTCCGCACCCCCCACTTTTCACTGCACATACTACTGCATCATCAGCATGGTTCTTATTCACTCCTTCTTACAGATCTAATGAAAATTATTAAAATTAGAGCGCAGCTAACAGAGGCAGCGAACAGACGCAGCAGTTTGCGCAGCAGTGTTTGGGCTCTGACTAGAACTTGAGGATCTTGTTGGAAGTTGTGGGCTTTCTGAGGACCCCCGAGGAACTAGCAGGTGATTGCTGTGAACAGGAAAGGGGAAGCTAGGCAAGGACAACTGCAGGAGGCCTTGACTTCTCCTGGGAAAAGCTCCTGGGAAAAGCTCTAGCTAGGAGTGGCTGCTGCTAACGAGCTCTCTTGGTTGCCCCTGGCCAGAGGGAGTTGGGGCCTCTGATCCTGGTGGCCCTTGATTACGGCAGTCAAGCACCCTGTGAGTCAGTGCTAGGGAGAGGCCTATATAAGAGCCAGGCCTAGAGCGCAGCTCCCAGAGCACAGCGAACAGAGGCAGCAGTTTGCGCAGAAGTGCGCGCGAAGGAACCTTCGTTTCTGTTCCCTGTGGTGTACACTTCCTCAAGTATGGTTGTGACACGCCGCACAGCGCGTTCCCCAGTAGCTGTTGGAGTTGCTGTGTCAGAGGCTGCGACCCAGACCGACCTTCTGACAGTAGATGCAGCTCTACAGGTCTCAGGCTGCAGGGAGTGCTTGGGGCCTCTCCGGGAGGCCTGGGCTGGCAGCCAGCTCTCCTGCAGGAGGTGTGCTGCTGTTGACGAGCTGTGTCGTCAGGTAAGGGAGTTACGGGAGGAGGTCAGTAGGCTGCGCAGCATCCGAGAAGCAGAGCAAGAGATAGGGTATTCTCAGAGACTGTGCAGCTTCGGGAGTCCCAACCCCCTGCAGCAGTGGAGTTGCCAGAGGGCTCTGTGCCATGTGAAATGGTACATCATAACACCGTAGAAGAAGGCTGGAAACTGGTCACTGCTCATGGGAGGAGAAAGGCTCCTACTCCTCCCGTAGACTTGCAGCTGAAGAACAGGTTTAGTGCCCTCCAGGATGAGGAGGAGATGGGCATGGCTGCAAGGGAAGTACCTGGGASAACAGACCCTGTGCCCTGCCGGAACGCCCGGATAAAGCGGCGGGTGATTGTTGTGGGGGAYTCCCTGCTGCAGGGGACGGAGGCATCTATCTGCTGACCTGACCTCATGTCTAGAGACGCTTGTGGCCTGTCAGGGGCTCGTGTGAGAGATGTCATGCAAAGACTGCCTAGGCTCGTCCATTCTTCGGACTATTACCCACTGCTGCTCTTTCATGTGGGTGCTAATGACACCAAGGGCAAACTGGAGACCATCAAGCAGGATTTCAGAGCTCTGGGGATGGTGGTCAAGGGTCTGGGAGCCCAGGTCATCTTCTCCTCAATCCTGCCAGTGTGGGGGATGGATGAGAGGAGGAGGAGGAGACGGACTTTCCAAGTTAACGACTGGCTGCACCGCTGGTGTTGGCAACAGGGTTTTGGTTTCTACAACCATGGGACCCTGTTTGAAGATCGACAACTGCTGGGGAGAGATGGGATCCACCTCACGAGGCGGGGCACGCGGGTCTTTGCCAACAGGTTGGCCAACCTGGTAAGGAGGGCTTTAAACTAGGAAAGACGGGGGAAGGGGAGAGTTATAGTGCCAGGGTAGCTGGCAAAAGACAGCTCAAGTCAGGATGCCT
>NW_020450680.1:572332-649003 GCF_003343035.1 Apteryx rowi | reverse complement strand
ACATGAGGAAATACTTTTTCACTGTGAGGGTGACAGAGCACTGGAAGAGGTTGCCCAGAGAGGTTGTGGAGTCTCCTTCTCTGGAGATATTCAAAACGCGCCTGGATGCAATCCTGTGCAATGTGCTCTAGGTGACCCTGCTTGAGCAGGGGGGTTGGACTAGATGATCTCCAGAGGTCCCTTCCAACCTCAGCGATTCTGTGATTAATGCTTGTAGATTACTTTAAGATATCAACTACATTGCAAGTGATAAGCATTATTAAGCAACACATTTTAAGCACTTTGGCCTAAAGAAATGGAAATGTGGCATGAGCACGTCAGCAAGAAAAGCCTTAACCCTGCACTGAAAAGGACAAGGAGAACCCAGTGTAAAGATGAAATTCTATTTAAATACACTGACAAAAATGTAATAGACTAGGAGGGACAAAGACTTTGTGGTAGCACTTCCCTGGTAGCAATAATCACATAACTAAATAGTAAGGATATAGAGATTAAAAGGGGTATTTGAGTGTACGTTATTAACAGTTCAATAGGAACATTCATTGTTTTCAGGAAGTAGTTCAGAGAAAAGAATCTCCACCATGAAAGCAAGATACTTGAAAAATCTACGTTTTGCGCGGATGCAAATGGTTTTACACACCCACTGGTCATACCAGAATGAATACGATATTATTTTCACATTCAAAGCTTAAAAATATATTACTGTGCCAAGTAGACTTATGAAAATTTGAAAATAAATGGTGCAATTTTTAAAGAAAATTCTTTCAGGTTTTGTTTTCCATCTGTAAGTGTAAAACTACTTCAGAAATTCAGTAAGAAACAGAAATTTCCTAAAAGGAAATTGTGCAGAAATGATAATAACCTTTAAAAAAAAATAAAGGTATGACAAATCAAATTAAGGACAAAGTGAAAACTTACCTACTGACTGGGTCTTGCTACATGGATGTAGCTGAAGGTCAGTGGGACTCTAATATAATGGTAAGCCCACATACCATGAATTAATAATATCAGATCAAAGCCTAAAATAGTCAGCATGATTCAGTTCATTTCTAGAACTGTTACACTGCAACTGCACTATTTTTTCTGTATGCCACAAACTCCTGTAGCTACTGGAAAGGAAATCYTATGAGATTCTTCATATTGCTTGCCTACTACAAGGGATAATAAAAAGAGGCAGTATTCAGAAAATTGGCACTTCCTTTGCAGTCCATGCAACCTACCGAGGACCTCAAAATTTGAGAATAGCAGAGGAACAAAAGAAAAGTGTCAGAACTTTTAAGGCAACTGTCTGGCACTTTCAGAATCCAGACAACAAAGTGCTTTTTGGGCTCACTTCCCAGGAAGCAGAGCACAGTAACAGGCACAGTGTTCGGGTAATGAAAGTATCTTTGCAACAGTTGAAGAAATCACATGTGAAGCCTACTCATAGATAAAGATCTTATTCACTATATACTTATGTTTGCAGTTACGCCCTCATAATAATCTTAAAGAACTAACATGATTATTCATATATGCAAAATTATAACGTGTTAATGAATTGCAAAATAGGAGGCTTATTTTATCTATCTCAGTTGTCATATCAGGCCTATGATCATAGTATTCATTCCAAAACCTCAAAGTAACATGGAAAGTAAACACAAATGTTAGTTGGTTGATATGCATGTAAAGCATTGTAAAAAATAAAGGTTCCATTTTTTCTGTATAATCTCAGTGTTTTGAAAGACTTCTAGCAGTCCTAACACATACTGCGCATGTAAGAAATGCACTTTTTTCTTGTTTTGCTTAGGGTAATTTACCTTTCACAGACAACAGGCCTGGATTCATTCAGGACTGGACCCAGGGACGAGCAAGGCTGCCGCGGAGGCGGCACTATAGGAATATTGGAATCCAGGGAGCTTGTTTTCCGATGCAGCGTCTCCTGGGCCAGCGCAGAGCCCTCGCTGTCGGCAGGACAAGCTCCAGCTTTGCTGTGACCACCTGCTGAAGGAAGCTCCGGCCCAACTGCGCCTTGCAGGGCCAGCTCTGCTGCTGCTTGCTCAGCCTCCAGAGTTGGTGAGGCTGGAGGTGACAGTCGGGGTTTGCGTTTAGTGGATGCTCCAGAAAGCAGTTTCAGCAAACCTTTTTTTTCTTTCTGTAAACCAAAAACAGTGCTTCATTTCAGAACAAAGATATTTAGCGGAAAGTTGAACATTTCCTTCTTATAGATGGCATTTGGATCAGAGAGGACTCAGTAAATTAGGAGGAGATGCTTGAGACTCTACAAATAACTACAAAGGATAAGTATTAAATTTATGAAGAGAAAAATAGTAACTTCTTTGGACCATAAATTGGCTAAGTCCTTTCACTTAGTTACTTAAAGGTAAGTTAAGGTTTACCCTAACGGCCAATAGCACTGGCCCAAAAGGTAGTCTAGAATAAGGAGCAAGGAGTTAGATTCCCACAAGGGGAATCTAGGAAGTAAAATGTTTAGTTAACATGGAAGTTTCTAGGAAAGAATAAAGAGACTATCAAACCAAATTCGGAGAAAAGTCTGCCCTGGAGACTGCTGTCTAGATAAGTGTCTATTTATCCTCCCTCAGTAAGGGAAAACCTTCACAATTTAGCAGAAATTTGCCACAAGGGAATGTATTGTGTTTTGCTGCTCTGCTAGAGGGGAGAATTGTAAACATTCTTTTTGCTTGTCCAGACAAGAATCCCTGAAGACTATTACTTACCCTGAAGAGAATTATTTAAGTAGCTTTTGTGTTTCTTGTCTTTTTTTAAGGGGTATGGCAGTGATCTTCTTACCAACCCTTTGACTGAGTGAGTTTAGTGCTTATGAGAGGTGCCAGATTGTAAGCCCTGAAGACAAAAATAAACTATTTAACCACAGAAACAGAAAAGCATGATCAATGTGAGATTTTTATGATAGCGTGGGATGCAATGGAATTGGTGAACTGTGAATGAAGAAATCCTCTGTCTCTCTTCCAAGTCTCCATTAATTTAAAGCTATTGCAGCAAATAACTGCTGTCTATGAAATGGTCAAGGGGAAAAAAAAAAAAAGACCCTCCAGAAATTAATATAGTCTAAATATGTTAGCATCTTTAAGCTCAAGCTCCAAATATATTTTCTAAAAGCCCTGCCTAAAGGCATCTTACTCTGATTTCAGTTGGCTACAGCTAAAGTCATTTTGAAAACAAAGTTCCTGGTACCTCCACTTGACAATAATCAACAAAAATAATTAAAAAGTGGGCGAGATTAGTGTACAGAACATGATTATGAACTTCATCAGGGAGTGCATGTGGGTAAAGAGTAGCACAGTAATTGTCTAGAACATCCGAGATCTAAAGGAAGCTGTTAAAAGACGGTAAAAAAATTAAAGATTATGATAAAGATACCACAATCTTAAAATGAAAACAGTTGGAAAGACAGAGGATTTTTTTTTTTTTTTTTTTGCCTATAATATAACAACCACATGGTTTATTGGCTGGTGAGAATGAGTTTAGACCCAGGAGAGAGTACTTCAAATAGAAGGAAGGAAAGCAGACTCACCAGAGGCTCTACTAATCCACATTTAGAAAAGGCAACTGTGGGCTTGATACTTCAGCTGACTTTTTTTCCTTTATCCAATAAACATGGTTTGGAACATGTTTTTCTATCTGTATATCTATCTGTCTCTAAGACAATAACTTAATGAGGAAAGTAACCTTTTTAACGATGTAATAAGTAAAATGGAGAATTTCATGCTTAAGTTTTTCCACTTATTTATACAGGCTAAGCAAACAGTGATTTTCATTAAATACTACTTTTATTTTATTAGACTGATCTTTTAAAGTTCCTGCAAGTTCATGGTCTTCAGCAATTTCTTCTATCAGTTTAGAGACACTCACTGAATAACATTTGATAACCATGCTGCTTTCTAAAATATTCAGGAACCTGGCTGCAAGTCCAGAAAAACAAAATTTTTAAAATTGAAACTGTCAAGCTAATGACTTCTGAACTGTGTCAATTCACCTTCTGTTTTTAATGTTAATGGCCTGCATCTGCTGCCTTATTTTAACCCTTCACCAAGAATGCTCTGCTCTGTATTTTAATCCACCCTAAATTATTCTTGTACGGCCAAGAATGGACTTGTCCACAGCTACCGTTGCAAAGTGGATGCCTGAGTTTCAGGCTCAGCATTAAAAGCCTTACAGTGGTGTTACTCAGAAAATGAAGATGAAAAACAAAAATAAACCTCTTAAAGATTTGCATGACGGAAATAGGAGAATTCAAAATTCAAGGGAGTGATTTTATTCTCTGCCCACCTTGCTATCCTTGTCTGGTTTACCGACAGCAGCATTTCCACCAGCTACTAAAGCATTCTCTGGAGATGCAGGAGCTCCAGGATGAGCGTTCACAGTTCTCCCACTAACGTCTCCCTCCAAGGAGGGAGGGGTAACAGTGGGAGAATTCAAAGAAGGTGCTGCACACGCCAGTGGGATGGTTGACCGATTCATGTTCACAGCCGTGACGTAAGCTGCAGTGTTTGAAAGCTGAGGCTGGAGCTGCTGGGAAGCAACAGAGTGGTGGGGAATGATCACAGCAGCAGGAATAAGGCACGTTGGACTCTGTGCCTGTATGGGTGTCACTGCTGCCGTAGGTCTTTCTTGACTGTGCACAGCAACTAGAACAGAGGAAGAAAATGCGAGAGAATTAATCTTTTCACAAGACACACGAAAAGTGAGGTACAGTCGCTGTATTTTAACTCATCAATAAAAATCCTAAGAAGCTTCCTTCCTATCATCATCATCTCCTATATAATACTATAATGGCATGTTACATGGAATCAAATTTATCTCACCAGAATAAAGAGCTAGCATATGCCTGGTACCCCACTTGCATCAGTAAGCAACAGAATAACTACAGCCCTGTAACTATTGTGAAGGTGTCTAAGCTGCTGAGTGAAATGCTTCATATAAGAACAGAGATGCAAAGAGAAGATTACATTTTAGTTCATAAGAGCTAGCTAAATCCTGCCTGCAACTTGTTTGTTCTTTTTAATATGCTGCTTAGTTGTCAGGGCACATAAAACAATGTAGGAAGGAACACTCCTTATAGAAGCTGCTAAAAATATAATTGGATTATTTTCCCTAAACTATTCAGTAAATCCACAACAGATTTAGTGGGTCTTTCAAACAATAAGTACAGTGGCAATTACTGCTAGGAGTGGTTTCTTTGAAAACATAAGCTATTGTCTCCTGGGATGTTTAAATATAGAAGCAGATTTACTCATACCCTGTGAAATAAGAGAAACATCTACACTGGAAGTTGAAGAATAGCATAGGGCTGAATAAACTAACCTGGGCTACAGCCTAGCTACAAAGTACAGAGCTCTGCATGAACTAATTCATCCATTCCAAGAAGCATATGGTTAAATGGTAAACAACACTTGCATTAGGTCATTTAAACAGCTCAAGTATCTCTTTACCACTGGTGATATAAAGTGTAGACATCTTACCTGAACAATATGAGGCAGAATGCAGCAACTCAGTGCTGCACAGCCTCTTTCCTCCAAATACGCCGGAACTTAATATCTAGGAACAGTCATCCCTTTAGGTTGGTGCATATACTTCTCAAACATCAATTCACTCTGATATTTCAGATGCTAATTGGAGTCTCAGGCCAGTTGTAAGCAATACCCTCGAATCAAGCCTCTAGCACTTGCTCTCTTTATTCTGCTCTCTTTACTAATTCCACTGCTAATTTGGTTAGATTGAGCCAACAGTATAATAGCAAAAACTGACACCGTTCACAAATCTGATATAACAATCCTACAATTAGTATTATATCCAAGTACAATGTCTAAGACAAGAAACAGAAGTCCTTTCTGAGAAGGAAACACAACTAAATGYTACATATATTTGTGTGAAACATACCCTCTCCCCCCCGCCACAGACCCTTTTTAACTTTAAGTACTACGAGCATTTCAGACAGGAAGGTTAGGAGGGTGGAGGCTTGCGTAAATCCAATGGTAGCAAGATTTTTGGTTAAAATGGATTATTACTGCTGCCTTTTGTTTATGAGACAAAGTCTTTTTTTTTTTTCTTTTTTTTTTAACAAGGAGCTGCCATTCTTCAAGATACAACTACACTTATGTGCAAACAATAAGGGTACAGGTATGTAATAGCTTTCTGGTTTTGTTTTCTTATCCCTGATCCATAGGAAGAATGCATCAAGTCACCCTATTTTCATGCAGTTCAGACAGTAATAAAACAAGCAGGGTGCACATTTCCTTCCCAGTTCCTCTCAAAGAACACATACTCCTCAGGGTGGGTGACAGCAAGCAATGGCTCATTAAGATCATTCAAAGAAGGGTCCTCAAAGTCCTAAACTAAACTGAAAACAGCCCTGCAAAATGCAGCATTAATCCTCGAAGCTTCACCAAGAGGATAATGCTCAGCAAAGGTGTTCGGGAAAGCTCAAGATGATCACATTTCAGATGCCAACTACAAAGTTTTCCGTAACATTTGAACATAAAGCAGCCATTATTGCTTCACTTCTAGTTAAATGGGCCCTTATAAGGAAAAGATCTCTATTCATCTCCCAACAGCACACCTTTACACTGCAATCCAATGGAGAGTTCTCTGTGAAGAGACTGCAGCCCCTTTGATTTTTCCATTTTGGACTTGAAAAGTTGGCTGGAAGTACGTTATCACGTTTTCCAGCTGACCAGAGCTGTAAGAACTTACTCATCTTGACAGTGGTAAAAGTGCAGAAGTACAGGCATAGAAAGGCCTCTGGAGCCTGCAGGAGCTTTTTCTTCTGTGCTCTCATTTGGAAGTTCCTCAGCAGCGCAAAAGAAGCATTTAAAGTAGAAAACACCTGTGCCTGAGAGGCAGGAAAATACAGATGTTTTGCTTTATCTTCTCTTTCCAGCTGCCAATAGCACCTGGGCTTCTTGCTTTCATTTCATGGTAAAGAATGAAGTTGTTGGGCTGGATCAGATGCCATAGTCCTTTACAAGATCATACTGGAGGAAGACGGGGCCAATTAGGGAAATAAAGGCTCTAAAGATATCGCCAGATATCCTACCTTCAAAAACAAACCTGGTGCTGACATCTGAACATGCATGTAAGGTTTTCTAAGGAGATGCACAACTTTGAAGGAGGTGTGGGCTCATTCATGGATACTGAGACCATGAGAATCATAACGATCCTTAAGGGGATAAAAGATTTATTTGAATCTTTTGTTTTCTCTTCTGCTCTACCAATAAGGACCTAGTGATTAAAAAAAGACTTCCAGTCATGGCTCTTTCAGCCAAGAGATCCCAAATAAAAGGCTGAAAGAAGGAATACTGGGATAGTTTTCATCAGATTAAGGTGTTTTCTTTTGAGGCCCTAGGAGCAACTGGAACACGTAAGGCTCTAATTGTGTGGTATTATCCTAGCTTGGCAAATCCACAGAGGAGCACATGAATTTGGTAAACAAAGTCTCCTGAAAGCACAACTATCCATCTTTCTGGGTCTGAGTTTAAGTAACAGGAGGTCATGTTTCACTATGATATGGCCTGTCACAGGTAGTGAAGACAGAGACAGACCCATCAGAAACACACAATTTTATGTCATAGATGGTACATATCTTGAACCCAGTATAGTCACAGTGTTTCAGAGTCAAAGTCAGAAGTTACAGTCAATAGTTTAGAGAACAAACTGGAATGCCTAAAGGCCAACCCTGAGCTAAAGCATTGAAAAAGAAGAATGAATGAATGCAAAAGGTCTTCAAAGATGTTAGGAGAAAATTTAAATGTGAATGCCAAACCAGAGCAATATGTAGTTGTTATGCAGTTAATATTTGTTAAAAAAATAAGCTATGACTAAGATGTTCTTATTTTTATTACTACATGAATTGCATATGAGTGGGGAAGCTCAGACAATATGCCCCCATCCCAGATAGTGCTAGAATAAAAAATTCCACTTAAAGTACTTGCATACAAATTCCCAACAGCAGCAGTATATACGTACACACAAGTGCTTGATGGAGATTAAGAGATACAAAATTCAGAGCAGTAAACTAGCATTTCAGAAAGCATTCAGCTCTATAAAACAACATTAAAAAGCCTTTTTTTTTCTTTTTTTTAAACATATATTTACACATAGCCTGACTCCAGCTATCTGCTCAGACAGACTCTAGAGTTTGCCTACCCCATACACAACTTATTTATTTATTTATTTATTTATTATTATTATTATTATTATCATCATCATTATCATTACCTGTTCTAACCGCATTGCGAGCCTGGTTGACCGTCATTTGTCCTGTCATGTGCACAAGGACCTTGGTTTGCGGACTGGTTTGGATATGTGCTGCAGAAACCACAGCTGTGGGTACTGTGCTGGAGTTCACTGCCACACCATTCCCCTGCAGCTTCTGAGATGTTCCGCTAGCAGTGGAAGGGCTGACCATTGTTACCACTCGTCCTGTCTGGCCAGCAGTAGACATGGGAACTTTTGTTTGGGATGCACTTGTTACTGTCCTGCCAAAATTCAAAACAAAAAAATGAAACACAACTGAAAAATGAGCTAGTTACTAAAACCCACAGCTCCTCTATTATTGCGTTTTTAGGATTAAATACAAAACCAAAAATCATTTTGAACTTGAAGTTAGGTAAACTATTTAGACACCTGTATAAAAATATACCTTGTAACTGGGGCCACATAATTGCCAGGAAAAACACCGATCTTGCTTGTATGCATAGAAGTTCCTTTGAACCAGCCATCTTGACAGCGTTCAAACACTAAGAACATTTCTCCCTTCCGCAGTTCCAGTTCATCATCTTTTCGAGGAGTGTATGGATATATAGCAATGTATCTAAAAGAGGAAAGTAGATGATTCTCAATATACGCAATTGTTAAGTGACGGTTTTTAATTCTTTTAGGCTTCTGTTTTCTAGCTGAGAGAGAATCAAGAGTCAGAGGTGACAAGGCATGGCAGAAAGGGTTACATGTTTGCTGATCTATCATAACGGCTACAATATTAAAACATGTTATGGCAAAATTAGGGGAAACAATTGTTAAGAATATATTCCCAACTGTGCGTTAGCATAACATTCAATACTTCTAATAAGATCGTTCATTTTCTTAACTAAGTTAATGAATTTAATTAATAGGTGTTTATTGACTAGTTATCCCACCATATCCCACTTTTCTCTCAGTATGTTTATTTCTAATATCTCTTCCACTTTGCGACATGCCAACTTCTTTTTTGGGGAGTACTAATAGTTGGGACTGAAAGATCAGGATCAGAAATAGTTTTCAAAATGCAACCTTGGAATCTCCCTGTAGTCCCCGTTTCCCTGGATCTCCCTGAATTCCCCAGATTCCCTCTAATCAGAATCTCTCTGCGGTGCTAGAAAAATATATGTTACTGGAACTTGAAATTAATGGGTAAGGTAGCTAGCAGTTGTTGAAGTTTTAAAGCCTACTTCCTTTTTTCTCTCCTAAGCAACAATACCGAAAAGCATAATACAGTGCATCAGAAACAATAGTGAGGGCTGATAAACTTTTCTTTTTCTTTTCTTTTTTTTTTTTTAACACTTTTATATAAAAGTTCCTGCAATCCTGCAATTGCATGCTGAAAAATTTGTAACTGCAAAATTTCCTGTTATCACATTAAAAAGAGACACTGTTCTACCAACTACAGTGTTCTGTTTTCTGCCACAAGTTAAACATAAAACCTTTTAAACCTTAAACCTTATACACTTACTGACCCAGACCTTTTGGAAATTACATACTCTAATAAATCACATTTCCTCAAAAATAATATACTTTTCACCAGAGGCAGCCAATTAGGGTGGCTGATGAGCAGACTACCCTTCCTTTTTGAAAAACAATCCACAATTACTTGCACTGCTTGTCTTTCCATTCCCCTTGTTACCCCAAGAATAAAAAGAAGTGTTCTCCAGGCAAAATCGTCTCTTTTGCACAGTAAAGACAGTATTAACCGTACACATCTCCTTTTTCCATTAGATCTTTGTTCTTTGCTGTCCACCCAAGAACCTTGGCATTAACTGCAAAAATGATTTAAAGACAATACAGTGGCAAATATATGACACACTGGAAACAAAAAGCTTCATTGGCACAAGATTTAGGGATGATCTACAAAGCTGCAGAGTAAAGCTGCCTGTGAAAGCAGCTAATTGGTGTTCATTAACTTCCCTTTTAGTTAAATCAGTCCAAATTTCCTTAGTATCCTCATATAGAGCAATGCTTTGAAGATGGAGAACAGGAATAAATGAGATAGGAACTCAATTAACTGCACTAAGCACAGTGATCCATAAAAAAATTGTTAAAATGCTTGATGCCAAAGAAATAGCCCAAACCCATATGCACCTGCTATACAAGAAAGGTGTTCTTTTGGAGCGGGAGGAAACCTGGTGCGAAGATAAAATAAAAGACACAGAACAAAAGTGGTCCTTGCATTATTCAAATGCCTTATTAGATGGTTCAACCACTCCCAAATTTTATTTTTTCTTTTATCTTTCCTCTTCTCCAAACCACACATAAAGAAGTTTCCAAGAAGAAAGATGCTGTCAGCAGCACATGTCAATATACAAAATATTATCACCCAGAAGGATGACGCACATTTGCTTGTATTACAAGCGTGAAGACATAATGCTAACTAGCAGCTCTCTGCCTTCATTCCAAATTGCCACCCACTAATTAATGAAACTGTAGAATCCTCAATCAAATTTCACTTGCAACTTGCATAGGCAGCCTGACAATGACATGCTAATATAACAGTCTAAATGATATACAGCGTTTGCTGTGTTTTGGCATAAGCTATTCCACACGAGAATAGCCTTTTCATTCCATTCATAATAGAAAACATTGGATAAATTCACTCCAGGGCTTGCTGCTTGCAAGTACACAGTCTTCATTCCTAACTCAAGGATTCATTCATCTTATGCACGATAAATACTTTATATTTTTGAAGTGAGTCCTTTGAATATACAGCAACATCTGATTATATTTACCTAAGCCATAAATAGCCCTCAGCAAGAAGGCTGTTTGGGGATATCACCTTTATGTATGTTTTGTTGCTTTTGTTCCTCGTTATATGCATGGCTTTCTGGGAATTCTAGCAGAACATAGGCCAGCTGGCAAGAAATAAGTACACACACTGTTATTGATCTCATTCCATTTCTTTGACTGGCAACAAGGTTCAATTTTACTTACACACTCGGTCGACTTTGTGGTCGTAAATGTGCCATTTGGTCAGTTGATCCTGATGTAGGCCTTTGTGTTACACCTGCAGATGGAGGTCCAGAAGAGGCCGATGCAATGACTGCGGCAGACAAGAGAGGCGGTGGCGGTGGAAGAGGAGGATTCATATTCTGACATAATAAGAACAAAAAACAGCAACAGATGATCAATATTGTTTGATGAGTTGAATCAGCTGCAAAAAAAGTACGATATGCTAAGGAAATGAGAAGAACAGCTGAATTCAGTATTCCATTACCTATTCGTAAGATACAACTGGAGAGTTAGGCTTGTCTGTTTTTCTCTTTTTCCAGTTTAAAATATTGAAGTCTTGGGAGCTAATTAAGCAAATGACGAGCAATTTCTCAGCACAGGAGAAACCAAATGCATTGTTTCTAATTATAACATTTTTAGGAGAGGACTTGACAAAAATTCATAAGCTTTCCAGGAGATAGATTTTACGTCCTGCTGCTGACTGTACTTCAAAACATGATTGTTTTTGTAACCTGAAGCTGAAACATAATGTACAATTCAGCAGCAGTGCACCCAAACCACCCCTTCTGGGGGAAAATTCCCTTTGATGTATGGATTAAAAAAGCAAGCACAATATGAGACCATAGCCACTGTGCTATTGTTACCATTTTTGCCTATTCTTCTAGTTTAAAGCATTAGGTTTTGAAATTCAGTATTATCAAGACTGGTAATCTTTAACAAACACTTTAGTAAAAAGGCACAGTTCCTTTACGGGCATCTTAATGGGGGTTCTGCCTACAGGATTCTGCCATGCCTTTTGAAAATCAATGGAGCAATTGTTACCTTCGGCTCTATAAAGCCCCAGACAATTCTTTAGGACCTTGTGTACTGACACTCCTGGGAAAAGTTTCTCACAGAAGGAGGACTTTCCCTTCCCCCTTTCCAAAAATAATTCTTTGAGTTACAACACACAAAAAGTGACTACCAAAAAAACCAAACCAAAACCAAAATTTCAGAACGTAAAGCAGAATTAATTTGTTTCATACACCATCTTTGATGTAGAGCAATCCTTTAATTCTGAAAGAAAAAACCCTGAACAATGCCACTGTTCACTTAAGATTTAAAAAACCCATAAGAAAAAATACAAATTAACAAAACGTTATTAAGTACTTCCTGGCTCTTCCAATACATCAGCATATAAATGTATAGCACCATATTATGACTTCGGAATTACAATGACTTTCAGTTATATTCCCCTGCCCCAAACAGCTCAGCTGTGCGCTTCCTTCCATGCTTTTCTAAACAAAGATTTTTCAACAAAGTATGTCCTAGTTCCACACCGCAGGATTATTACATCACTGCCTTGGGTGAAAGTGTTAATAAAAAGACAGCTCTGAACTAGTCTTACACTGCCAAGATAAAGAGCTGCATGATTAAAGCCTTAAAATCTAGAGAAAACTGATTGTCTCTAATAGTAAATATAGTTTCAGTCAAAATTCTTACACTTAATTATGATATGAGTAGCAAGGTAAATTGTGAAATGTGAATATTTTATTAAAAAAAAAATATTCTGCTCATGTGTAAGAATTCTTTGTCACCAAAGAGGCCAACTGTATCAAACACAAGCAGACATAACCTGCTGAAGAAATGTAATTGTGTCCTCTGATACTAATAACTTAGTTATCCACAAGAATTGCATTACATTTGTTTTAGATTCTAGATCCCTATCCATCAAACAATGTTTTAAAAATATCCTGATATTCTACAGTGAAATAGCAACATTTCTGTTTCAATGGCTTTACAGAAGAAATTATTCTCCTCTTCCTATCAGTTTAGATAAAGACAAGCTGAATGCAAACATCTAACTTTTAGGCAACTGGTCTTTAAAATATAAATTCAAACCCTTCTTTAGGTATCTAGATACTTTATACATGGTGGAACCTGTAAATCCACATTAGGAGACAATCAGGTGGAAATCTTTAAAATTAAACCTATTCATGCACAGTTATCAAGGTGTCACGATTTCATGCTTTCAGTATCGCTGAAGATGCAAATAGTGGACACTGTATTTTATTCATGTGAACACATAATATATATAGAAGCTTATTAGCAGGAATAAAGGCACCTGCTCTGTTCAGGTTCTGCTCCCCTCCCAGTGTCTATTACTATGGTAATGAAACCTGCAGTGAGCTGCAGCCCAATTAAACTTCTAAAGATTTGGCAAGTGCTCAGAAATCTAAACAAACTACCTGATAGGCTTCAGAGGACAAGTGCTCCTCAGCCTGCACTGCTACAACTTCATAAAATAGTTCCAAAAAGCTTTAGCCAAGTTTTCAAGAAGTCTGGCCTGTAGCCACTTTTGTAGATACTGAGAAACAAATCCACCTCTAGGGCACAAGCCAGTTTTGATTTATCCTGTATTCAACTTTTATATATTAAAAAAATGCAAAGCCCACATGATTTAATAAAATATGTTTATTAAAATAATTTTAAGAGTATTTTTATTTAATGCAGTTGAAAGGGGGAAAATGCAAACTTCCTGCAACTACACTTTAGCCAGAAAATGTACTCTCAAGCATATAAAACAGCACATTAAGCAAGACTCTGAAATAAGTAGTCAAACTGTGTTTCATCTATTTATGTAAAAACCTTCAACTAGTAGCTGTACCCATACTCTAGAAGCTCATATATATTTCTAAAGTTCAAATGCAGGCTGCGTTCTCATATCAGTCAACTGAAGATCCATAACTCGCTTCCCCCAAGAATAACAAAAGGCACAGCAGCGTAGGGGGGGGTGCCCCACAACGTTAATTAACCGTCTTTCCTCCCACAACATCCAGGGAAAATATATGGCTTGCACCATCCCCCGAGGGCTAACAAATTAAGGCTCATGTTTAACAAAATTCCTAAACTATAAATGCACGTTTTGAAGAGGAGGCCTCTGATACAAGAACTCATCGCTTCTTTCAGCTGCTTCCTCTTGCCTACCAAAATTATCTGGAATTTTTGTTGGTTACAACTCAGACAGTTAGTTCTCAGTTAATCCTCCTCCTGACTCACTTAACACTATCGAATCAGCTGGAACCACATGAAAGAGACCTAAATGTCATCATTTTTGCCTCATTACTAATACTTCAGACTACCTTATATATGCAAACATACAGGCACGGTATTTTTTTTTTTATGACAAAGAGAAAACAAGACCAGAAGAAACATGGATTTTTAATTTCTGAAACCTTCAACATGTAAGTAAATGTAAACCTTCCAAATACAGAGCGCCTGTTTCTGCTAACAAGTGCACATATTATGACACCATTTCAAATTAAACATATTCAATCTTAAAATATAGCAATATGGCTACATTTTGACTGAGTCAAACATTGTCCAAAATATTTTTAACTTCATATGAGAATGTAAAGACAGAATGCAAGTAAGGTAAGTTATCTGTTGTTACATTCTATTTTTTTCTTCTACTACTTGTGAATGGAGCTCTAACTTTGTTGTGGCATTTTTCTTCTCTGTTTCTTTTCCATATCACAGTGCAAAATGCATATATCCTGTAAGATTCTTTTTAGCAGAATCTAYGGCAACTAGACCTCCTCCATTAGATAACTGCCTTATAAATTACACCCAAGAATTTCCTCTCAAGTAAATGAGGCTTACATAATTGTGTGTGCATATTTTCACACAACAACTGTTCAACCTGCTATCTGCTACTTATATTTTAAGAACTTCAAATATACTAAGCACCTCTAAGTTCAGAAATGCCAGTGGCCAAGAACAGAAGACCACTCAATGCCCCCATTAAGGACAATGGTGAAGTGTGAAGTTCCAGAGAACCTTGCAAGTGACATTACCACAGGCAAAAGCCTCAACTGCAAGTAAAGTTTGTCTCAGTACATAGCTACTTCTATCTCAAAGAATCAAACCTCAAAACCCAAAAGAAGAATTCAGATTCATTAATGCTGCTGCTAAAGATCTAGTTTGCTGCTGTAAAACAAAACTTTCAGATAAATTATCTCAGGTTTTCTGAATGCAAGCTAAATTTTGCCTGTAAGACAAGCAATAGGTAGGGTACATGATCATCTGACAAAGCTTTTTTACTTGTCTCAACCTCAGTCCTGAAGTTGCAAATTACTTACCTCATACAACTTTTGGTATGAAACAGCATCTACAAAAGACTATTATGGACAAAATAAATTGAATAAAATTGGCATCTCTTGAATGACTGTATTGTTTCCCCAAAATAACAATAACAACTCAACTAAAATACGATCCTATACATGTACACAGATACCAGACTCACAGGCTCCTTAGTTCTAGGAATTCAACTCCACTGTCTTAGAGTGACTTACTTTCCAAACAAGAGACCTCAAAGTATCTCTTCTTGAAAATAAAAAAGCCTTCTTTTTTACAGAGAGTAAGACAAGACAGTAGCTTTTCTTCATTTACAGATTTGGGAAAGTAGCAAAGATGCATAAATTCAGGCTTACTGTAGAGGAAAATATCTTTCTCTTCATTGACTAGCAATCATGCTCATGTTCTAATTCTTGCTTTCTCCCTTAATCTGAGTTTGGTGTGAAGAAGAAAAAGTTGTATCAAATGGCTTGCCCTCATAAAGATCAATCAAATAGTGTTATAAACACCCAAAATAAGTAATAGAARGAAGATCCAATTAAAACCTCTTCATGCTTAAGAGAAACTCTAAACACTCTCTGTTCCAACCTGACTCCCTTGTCATTTGCACAGTATTCAGAAATGAAGAGAAAAGCTAAAGAGAGAAGCTTAGAGAAATGCAACAGTTTATACTTGCAAATGCAAAAAAAAATACAAAAGCAGAAGGATCCAAGCTAACTACTACCAATATATTATATTGTACAGTCACAAATGTTCTGTAGCTTAAAATTAATTTTCAGGATATCAGGGAGGATATTTCCAGAAGGGCAAATCCAGAAAAACAAGAACATCATTTTCTATCTTGACCTATCAGAACTGTTTTGCAGATTCCCCAAATTAAAACAAGAATTTATGAAGCAAGAGGAAAAGGGGAAATAAAAGCACACTTCACAGCCTGCAACCCCAAACTACATCATCATCTAACATCATCTATAGTAAAAGAACACAGGAGCCACCTGACTGTAAGCTGTGGTGCCAGCTTGTATTTTAGCCATGCTGACTACAAGTCAAGAAGGAACCGAACATTATGTACAGAACGTTATCAACTTTTAGAATACAGCAGCTCAAAGAGGGTGGCAGAGAATAATTCAGATTATCAGTGGGAATTATATGCCTAATTGGAAACTTAACCAGAAACCAGGTTATCACAAAGAGGAAGTATCTCTACAGGATACAGGATAATCATACGCCAGGAGTTTCACTCCATGTTGCGTTTAGCACTGTAATTTAATTCCCATGGGTACTGATGGTGAGATCTTTTCTGAGCAGACTTATGCAACTAAAGCACCCAAGGTTGCTTAGTAACTTTGCACCAACACCAAAATAAAGTATTTTTCCATGTTGGGAATCAAAGAAAGAACTGCTGATTTTTAATAACAAAGAAAAATGTTAGTCATGGGGTGGCAGGGGGGGAAGGGGGAAGCAACTTCTGACAGAACCTTTGAAATCATGCTTTGAATCATGCCTACCCCTTCCTCTCCAAGACCGAATATCCTCAGCCACAAATCAAATTTATTGCTAGATATTTGCAGCATATATATTAACTAGACTTGTATTCTCCTTGACAGCAAAAATGATATTGACGCCAATTTTGTTTGTTCAGTGCATACAGGTACTTTTCTTGAAGAACAGGAGGAAGAAATCTAAAAGATTACGCAAATTAGTATGTAAGCAGCTAGCTGATTCTAGTATTAGGTGTACACCTCTCATGCAAGAAAATACCAATCTATATATAAAAGGAGATTACTAATTGGTTCCAGATTAGCATTCTTTAACAGTAGGATTGCACAGATGGTCCACAGGTTGAAGGAGTGGTAAAAAATAAAAGGACAAAGCATTGCTACAGAGCAACCTGGCTTACTCAGTAAAGCAGGGCACAAGCATACTGTGTGTATAATTGTCAGTAACAAGGTCATTTATCTGAGGAACAAAAAACATGCAACATATTTACTTGGATAAGAACAACTACTACATCACTAATGCCAACGAAAACAATTTGTGGGACCACAGCGGACATCGAGCTGAATATAAACTTGCAATGCTTCGCTCAGGCAAAATGAATACAGGCAAATTCTCAAGAGATAAACATCAGCCTAAGAGGAAAAAAGTCAAAGGGTCATACTATCAATATTTTCACTACTGAAAATGACCATGGAGTACTGTAACCACTTCTGGAATGAGTTTCAAGACAGACAATGAAATACTGATGATGATTCAGAAAATAACAGCATAATTTAGAAGACTGAAAATAATATCTTAGAGTTCAAAAAAATAGGATCAAAACAAAAATGAAAGCTGTCAGCTGGGACCAAGCCACACCTAAACTTTTACTTAAAGAACAAAAAGTTTATAATAGAAGGCTCTTCAATTTTGTAGACAAAGATGTAAAATGATCCAAGAGCTGAAAGYTGAAAACAAAACCAGACAAGTTCAGCAGCAAGGCTATTCACTGTGTTTTAGTTGTTTTAAAGCAACTGTAAGGATAATTAGACACCTAAAAAAGAGTAAGACTTTTTAAAAATTATTATTATTCAAAGCRGCCCCCCAAAAAGACAAAGATAGGCTCTGATCAGAAACACAATTTTTGGACTTGAATCAAGAATTAAATTTAGAGAAGTGCTATGATCAAACTAAAGGCTTATAAAGTTCCCTTGAGGTTTATGAATACTGGTGTCCACACTCTTTAATGGAGCTAAAATCAGTCTCTGATAATTGCAGTAGGATATAGGACATTCCAGAGTTGGTCCACTACAATCATAGCAAAACAAAGGATTTTAGTTCCTTTTGGAATGAAAAGCTGCCCTTCTTGAAGACAAAGTCATTTTCTTTGTCCAAGGAAAGTAACACTGCTTTGCAATACTGTTTTCATTTTTATCTCCAAGATCCTCACCTAGATATGCCAGGTATTTTCTGTATCTGCCACAGGGGTATACGCAACCAAAATCCACGTGTTTAAGTAGAAGTAAAATGCGGAGTTTTGAAACTTATTTCAGAGAATCCTGCTAGTATTGACTTCAGTAAGACAAAAAATCTGGCAGCTGAGGTCTCAAGTTCTTTTTGCAAGATCTTTCTTGTTTCCCCCCACCCCTCCCCAGCTTAATGTCTGACTCAGACTGACAAGAAACACTGTTCTTGAAGAAAACATGCTTATGTTTACTACACAGAAAGGATAGAGGATAGCTGGGGAAATGGATACACATCACAGGACACGAGGTATTATTTGTGGCAATAATGCTATTGCTATAGTTCAATGCAGGCTGTTGTATCACATATATAATCATAACAAACCCAACATTTCAAATCAGTGTATCAGAACTCCAGAAAGGAAAGTGACTGTAGAGACACGAAATAAACRTGGAGGCTGAGTTTTCTTAAATGCTACTTACACCAAGAGCTGCTTGGTAGGTAACTTCTGATGGGAAGGTAAATGAAGGCCCTGTTGTAACTGGGCTGCTAGGAGGCGGGGTCACAATTAGCCCTGTGGTACCAATATGAACCTGTCCAAAAATAAATAAATAAATAAATAAAAGATAAAAAAGTCAATTTGAGCAGTTTTGTTAGAAAAGCTATTCATGACAGCTGTATACTTTCTGGTGAAAAGCATCATCATTCTGCTAACCATAACTTTAGATAACCATAACTAACTAACCATAACTGCTAGATACTCATGCAGGCAGTATTGGACCTCACGCTCACTTTTCTGGTATTTCAGAAGCTTTGAAGACAAATATTAAATCAGCAATATGAAACACACTTTTACCAATTGCAAGTTTTTCTTCCCCTCATAAATGGCAGTCAGATCCCAAAGATCTGTAAATAAAACATATTTAATAGTTCATGTAAAACACCACCAATACTTCGTCTCCATTACTATCTCCACTCTCAAACTGTAATCTTTACATGAAACAGATAATTGTTCACCAACCACTGCTACATGTAACTAAAGGCTTTGAAGAAACATGAGATTGAAGAATAAAGCCAGAGAAACGTTTCTTCTTATCAAAATCAGATTAATATGGTAGGCTTCTGAAATTCACACAATTTTCGGGGTGAATTTACCTTTTACTTGCATGCAGTTTACTTATATTCACTATTATATTCAATTTAGAAGACAACCAAGAAATTAAATTGTTCTAGTTTCCGGTTTCCGTAGTTTAACAACAATCTTTGTGACATTTTAGAAATTAACAATGGTTAAATAAATAAATAAATAAATAAAATTTACAAGACCAAAAATATCTGCAATCATTTTATAAGAAGCTTTGTAAAGAATTTTACTTAAAATCCTCTCATCTTGGAACACAGGTTTTCTGAAAGCATAAGTTAATATTAGTTAGATAAAATTAATAATTTGGAATAAGTAATCTGACAAAATCAGAAACATTTATAGTTATTAAAAAACATACATAATTTATACTTAATTTCAGGTAAATTACCTGAGACGGGGCACTACAGGAAAGTCCTGTCAGCTCACTTATGCGGGCTGCTGCAGTTGGGTTACTGGAGCTAATGAGGACAGGAGGACTAATTTCCATTGAATGACGATTCTGAGAAGACTGCGAAGACTTGTTGGACATAGTTAGGGAGGTAAAAGAGTGCCGTTTTTTGGTGTTTTTCTTGGTATCGGTGTACTTTTGGGTTGAATTGTTGTGGGCTGCCCCAGAGGTACCTTCTCCAGAGTCTACAGCAGAACCTGAGGGCTTATCCAACTCTATCAGCTGCTTGGCTGCTGTGTTAAACTGCAAAAAAATATCAATGCATTAAAATTAGTATTTTTGTATTACTTATAAAAACCAACTGAATATAATAGAACACTACCTTCCTTTTTCTTTTATTCATAATAAAGGTTAAATTAAAAACCTTGCAATTTAAAATTGTGGCATACTGATCCACTCTACAAATTAGCCGTCAGAGTGACAAGTCTTTCACTACAACCTCAACATAGTTAGTGTTGGTGTGGGTGGACTACCCCTCAGAGGTAAAATTTAAATCAAGAAAGGGCATTATGCTCTAGCTCAAATATGGATTAATTCAGCAATATCTCCAGCCTGTGTCATCCAGAAGCCAGAGTAAATCACAGCAGTCCCATCTGACCTTACAATATAAAAGTCTGCATTACAAGACTCCTTGATTCCTCATTTTATTTTAAGCCTTTTTGGCTTTGTTTTTAAAAAGAACATAACATAACCCCAACCTTTGCATGTAGGGTCTTGAAGACATTCCTCCTAGTAGCCTTACCTTTTTATGCACATATCTAACACTAGCAGTAGTGAAAAAGAGGTCTCCAAAATACAGACTTAAAAACATAGTAGGACAAACTAAAGATCCATCTACATCAACATATTTACTGCCTGAGAGCAGTAACTATATAAGCAACCATACAAAAGTATGGGACATAAAATGAGAGAAGAAACATATATTAACAATTCCGTGGAAATAAATTCTCAGCTTCCAACAATCTGTAGTTTCTAATTTTCTTATGCAGAGGTTGTACACCTTTGAGTAGAGGGCCATAAAATGGATCTTTCTTCTTTAAGCTTACCTAATAAATATTTGTTCATAATGAACTTTTTCTATTTGTTAATTTGTTATAACAATGTTGTATTAAGTGCAAGTAAATTCTTCCTCTACAGTGAAGAAACATGGAATCCTACACATTTTCTTCTTACAGCAGTTTAGCTTTAGGTAAGAGAAAAAGAAAAATGACTTGCATTTTTCACAAAACCATTATTTCCAGAAAATTTTATTTATATTTTATAGCTACTGTAAGTGAAAAGTCTCATTCATTCATGAGCTGAAATAATACCAGCATCAGTTTTCTGAACAAATCAGCGTTAACATTAATATGTACCACTAAATACAAATACTGTTACTTGGATAATTGTAGCCAATTAGACAGAAGGGAAAATCTTTTCTGAAGAAGAAAGAGCAGGATGAAAGAAGGAAATTACTTATTGTAGAAGCACTGTTTCTATTCTTCAGCATATCACTACTTCTATTTATTTTACCCATTTTCCCTGAAAATGTCTTCAGACACTTACTATACTATGCTCATGGAAAGTTTTAAAGCAATATTTTATTCCATCAAAACAACACTTGAACAGATCACAATCACGAGCAAAGCTGCTGAAAATATTAATTTCAAAAACAAACTATTTTTCCTAACAAGAACTATGCAATACAGAACCATCTAATAAAAATTTGTAACTTTGAAGCTCTCAGCGGGAATGAAAAGATTATTTTGAGATTACTGCATTCAAAATTAACAATCTCTGTTTTCAAGAGTAATATAAAAGATTCACGTTTTGCGTAAGTTTTCTGTTTTTAGGTCCAGGCAGACAAAAATGTTGAAAAGTAAAGCAAAGTTTCCATAAAAGTCTTGATGTTATTCTTCTGAGTTTAGTATTACTACAAAAGACCAGTTTTTCTAAGCACTGAATTAGATCACACTAACAATGACAGACAGAAAGCTTAGGCTAGGAAGTACAATGGTAAAAAAAACACCACCAACAAACAAACTGTGCTAGGAATCCAACCCTGCTAAAATATACAGACACAATTAAAGATAAACAGATTTTGAAACACACTTTTTTGGTACAGAGGACAGACTAATAAATAAGAACTCGACATACCACATGCGTAAGACCTTGAGTTCTTACTCACTAAAATGTCAGATTAACTGACGGACGCAATAGCATAAACAACAATGAACTTAAAATTCTACTACAATGAACATTGTAAATAGATTGTTAGTAAAGTATCTGTTTTCTGCATTTCTAAAAGGTTGTTTATAAATAAAGCTAGAGGAAATGGATTAGTAGAAAGGTGTTTGCCAGTTCATGTGAACTTGGAAAACAAGAGTTGTCATTATTTTCCATCATCCTTTTGATTGAAAAGTGATTTCTTTTCCTCAATTTTTTCTTTTCCATTTTGTTTTTTTCTAGTTTTTCTGTATGATGTATAATAATTTAAATGTGTTTTAGATTTGGAGAGCAGATGTGTGTTTATAAAGATGTGATAAAAAAATGTTAAATTTGAGGTCTTTCTAGGAAGTGTATATTGCACACAGAACTGTATTCTATTTACAAAAACTGATTCCATCTGTTTAAATTCTGATTAAGCTTAATTTTTTTGTAATAGAGAAAAACACAAGTGTTGCAAACTTAAATATATTGTTTCTAGACTCACTATGTTTACTTAACTGCAAGAGCCTGGTTGACCTGCAAGTATGTTGAGTCAGAGTGTGTAATAATTATTTAGATATATTAAAAAGCTTATACTCTAAAACTACAGTTTTTCTGGTTCCAGTGTTTCCCCTCTTAGGGAAATAATAGAACTATTCTTGTTGCATTTTTTTGCATTATTGCTCATTTTCAGAGAGAAGCAATGATTTCACAGTGCCACACGTCTACAGATTGTACTGTTTTGTGAGACAGACAGTTAACTAATCATACTTTCATTAATGCAATCACTATTAGAATACCTCTCAATATATTTTCAGTCCTAGTTTTTTATTACCACAAATTTAAAAAATGGAAGTGATATAAGAAGCACAGCAGACTGGCAAATATTGACTCATAAAGTGTTTTTCCAGGTAAACCACTTTCCTTAAATATAAAGTTCTTCATGGACTTTAACATATTTAGAATTTCATTCTGCCGCCTCATAGTACAAGAAACATTGCAAGTATCAGACACACGTTTACTACAGAATAAGCATAAGAGACTGCACTCATTTCGAAGTAAATGACTTTAGAAACTTTCAGGTAAATACAGCTACTAATTGCCATTAAAGAGAATGTAGACTGACATACACATAAGGCAAGGACATCATTATGACATCATTATGACAAAAGTAGGCAATGATCACAGGATTTGGAAATATGACTAATAATACCATATCAAAATTATCTCAAATATATGCATTCATTTTAGTCTTCAGTGTCTTTAGGAATAACAACATACAAGTTAAGAATGGTTTAATATACCTTTGTTTGTATCAACTGCATATTTTCAAGGAGATAAAAACTGTTGTGTAATCTCAGAAAACAGAAATTTCAAAACTAAAACTGATAGTTTTCTGCATATTTGACTTCTCACAATAGCATGTGTTTCCGTTCAGTATATGCTATAAAAATATCATCTATGTGACCTAAAATATTTCTCTGGGCATATTTATCATTCTCAATTTCCCAAATCATTTTAATGTGAGAAGCCATTCAAGAAGCTATGCACAATCTTAAAAGGGTTATTGAAGATACATTTTCTTAGTTGCTGGAATTTGTCTGAAAACTTCAATGGTGAAATATATTTTGTGACTATCTCTGAGTATCATTTGTTACATAAATTGTTTCCAAAAAGAAGTCTCCATTTTGCAAACTTTTATAGAAATAGAAACCAAGTTGCTAGTTAAGTAGCTTGACCAATTGGCAGCACCGGGAAAAAGCTTTCCCTAACCTGGATACGTTGAGTGATCTAGTTTAAAAAAGCACTACAAATAGCTGTATTGGCTGAACTGAAGGGGCAGTAAGTGCAAGGAGCTAGGAATGAATAGTCAGGGGTGAGAACTTTGTAAATTGGCTTTTAAAGAGTTCTTAAACTGAAGCCAGAATTTCACTGAGCAGGCTGAAAAACTTTTTTTAAATCATGTGAAATTTTCTCTCCCCAGATATATACACCTGCTGATCCTTAAAACAAGCTAAAAAAAAAAAAAAAAAAAAAGAATAGACTTTTCCTTTTTCAAATGAGTTTTCTGTGTTGGTTTGTAATTTTTTTTTTAAATTAAATTCCTATCTCATGAGAATATTTAGAAATTGAATTAATAGGACCTGGCTCAATTCTTGGTATGGTTACACCTTTCTTCTATGACCTGAGGTACATATTTCTCATCCCTCTTGTAACGTGGAATTATTTCTTTTCTTTCATCCTTCTGCCTCATTTATTTAAACAGAATCTCTTCAGTGCAAGAAGTGTATCTTACCACGTATCTATAGTGAACCTTTCAGAAAAAGGCAATCACTATTCCAAGCCTCTATGCCCTTCTGCAATGCAAATGACAATAATTATTATTTCAGCTGCACACACTGCTCTTAATCACCTATTAATTTCTATATAGAGGACAAAGTAGTGGCTTCCATCTATGAAACACTAAAAGGCTGGGGAAACTATTTCTCAAGGACTGCTTCTCTCTGTAAACTGTCATTACCACATATCAGAAATGCAAGAAGAGACAGAGGATTTCACCTAAGGGTCTGCTGGATGTAATTCATTGCTTTACTTGCTTCGCCGTATCCTATTTTCTCTGACTTTCTAGCTGTGCTCCTTTGTTTTTGAGAGGTAGGGATTAGAGACAGGGCAAAGCTTACTATTTCTCTGACTCACTGGCTGTTTTCATTTTGTGTGTAAGTGTGGTTTGTGATTGACTGGATGACCCAAAGCATTAACAAGAAAACACAGTGATTGCCTCCAAGTGCTTTCATTCTGATTCCATACAATGAAAACAGATATCAAAAGGGTAAGCAAAAATCAATGGTTGAACTGCTGAGGTCATGAACATTCCCAAATTAAGCACATAGATACATAAATAACCTAAGATCTG
This sequence comes from Apteryx rowi, assembly GCF_003343035.1. NCBI lineage: Eukaryota > Metazoa > Chordata > Aves > Apterygiformes > Apterygidae > Apteryx > Apteryx rowi. The sequence continues at coordinate 624,037 of NW_020450680.1, read as the reverse complement.
AAATAATCTCTGGTTATTTTAGAATGATCATCAGTACTAATAGTTTTAGAAATGCTATAAATAAATTGCAGCAGTTCCTTTCTACAAAATGAAATACCTTGTGGACACAGCCTTACTCAGGGCACAGCTTTACTCACCTCAACATACGAGATGGGAAATATTCCTATCTTGTCAGCCAACATTCCTTCTGCCCAGTTTTCATCCACTCGGCGAATTACAGTCAGAACGTCGTCCTGCGTGAACATGCAGAGATTATGTCTCTCAGCTCCAATTAAACTTCTAATTTAATTTGCCTCCACAGCACGCGGGTAATCAGAGAAGGCAGCACATGGAAAAGAACTGGTACAGAAGGCAGTTCATAATATGAACATGCAGCCTTTGCAACAGAAGCGGGCTCCAACCATTCCATTCCCTGTTTTGGTGGATTGCTGCTAACTATCTACAACTCATCTTGGTCATCTGAATTTGACCTTAGTAACAGACTTCCCACTACGTTCAGTCTGTTGTCTTCTATCAGCCTCCTCTTAAGTCCTAGCATTAAGCAACAGAACCTCAATCTTTTCACTTCTCAAGTGACTCATTACCCAACCTTCCTCAATGTTGTTTTCCTACTTATGTAAGAATGCTAGTAACTGATATGACTTCTCAGATATACTCTGAGCTTTTTTAAATATGGTTCTGAGAACGTTACATAAAAAGGTTTTACTAGCACATTAAACATTGCTCTCTTTATACTGAAATACATAATTATTTCATATAGAAGAACTTGGAAGCATATATCCATACAAGACTGTAGATTTAAAAAAAAAAAAAAAAACACACACATAGTTTGCCAACAATTTAATCAAAATTCACAAGCTAATACCAATAATCCTTGATAGTGTTACTGTTCTGTGTAGCAAAAAACAGTCTGTCCATATGCATTTGCACTGGTTTCATGAAAAGAATTAAAGCCTTTTGCTTTTATGCTTTTAGCCATCCTTTCCATTTTAACAGCTGAAGGCAGAACAGAAACATTAGTTTACATTTCATCTTGTAACATTTTTGTGAAATCTGATAAGCTATCAGAAACTGAAAAAACAGCTCTGACTTCTATTAAAACCTGATTTCATTTTGTGCTTTGCAAGAGAGAAAGTTACAATAGCAATGAAGAAAGAAGAAATGTAATATTTTCCAAAAGGCAATTAGTAATATTAGAGAGTTCAGTAGTACTTTGTATCTAATAACTAGATCCTAAAAAGCCACTTACTAAAAGCAAAACTGAAAATTGATATCTACTTCAAAAATTAAAAATCAGTGTTTCTCTACAAGATGGAGTACATTTAATTCATAAGTTTATGTCTCAAACTGAGAACATTTAATAGTACAATTATGAAAAACTGCATTCTCAAAAATAAAACCTCAGAGAGAAATTATATGCAATTTACAAGGAGAAGAAAGGTAAGACTAGTGTATATAGGAGAAATACCTGTAGAATTATTGCCCTTGTTTTTTCATATTTGTGCAGATCCATCAAAAAAAACACGCAGACAAGACTATGGAACATTAGTCATACTAATTCTTAGCCAAGTCAATGAATAATAATTAAACTAAAATACTAACTTTACTTTGTTTTTACCTTTGCAAATGGTAAACAGTCTTTATCTGCTTCCTTGTCTTTTACTTCAAAGTCATAAAGTGCTTTGCACTGAGGCGGAGGTTGAGGTAAAGGTTTAATGATCTGAACAAAATTGGTAGGAAAAAAGCCATGGATGCCGTTGACTTCTCCATGATACCAATTTTCATCCACCTGTCGACGTAAAATGATGATGTCTCCTTTACTGAATTTAAGATCTCCAGGTTCTTTTCCCTCGTAGTTATACAATGCTTTGGCACATGGTAACTGAGGTACCCCCTAAAGAAGAAAAATAAATCATTAGAATTAGATATGTATTACTAAATAGGATTTATAAAACATTTTTGGGAAGACTATGAAAACAAATGCATAAAATTGCAAAGTAAAAATATCCACAATAAAATTATTTCTACTGATTTTACCCAAATATGTAAGAAAAGCTTGAGAACTGTATAATCTTAACATCCTTTTCTTTAAATTTCATGATGATTTTCAATAACCCTGAATTAATACTAGACAAAAAAGAGGCAAAACAAAAATGGTAATGTTTTGACCCTCATGTCCAAATTCATTAACTTCATCAGTTAAACAATTCAAAGATAATTACTGGAAAATATCCTGGCCAGAGCATTTGAGAGATCTAACAGAACAATGCTGCAAAGAAAAATATAGTACTATGATAACAAATTTTCTGTAAAACATTTAAGGCATGTTTTCTGCTTGTCTGACTTGCTTATTAATTTTTTCACCTTATCTGTTTCACAGGCACAGAATGCTAAGAATGAAGACATAATGGAAGTGTTTACCAGCTTGAAAAACAAATCTCACTTTATTAAAGACAATTTATTTTATCCTGGAACAACCCCTTTATTAATGCATTTTTAAACACAGCTAAAAAGAGTTACTTAAAAAAAAAAAACAGAAAAAAAATTCAGTTGATGTATATCCTTGGGATTTCTTCAGCTGATTCCTCTACAATGTCTGAAAACTATGAACAGTGCCAGCTCTCTCAGCCTCTCCTTGTACAGCAGATGCTCCAGTCCCCTAAATCTTCTTTATGGCCCTTTGCTGGACTTGCTCCAGTATAGCCACGTCTGTCTTGAACTGGGGAGCCCAGAACTGGACACAGTACCCCAGATGGGGCCTCACCAGGGCTGAGTAGAGGGGGAGAATCACCTCCCTCGACCTGCTGGCAACACTCTTCCTGATGCACCCCAGGATACCATTGGCCTTCTTGGCCACAAGGGCACACTGCTGSCTCATGGTTAACTTGGTGTCCACCAGCACTCCCAGGTCCTTCTCCGCAGAGCTGCTTTCCAGCAGGTCAACCCCCAGCCTGTACTGGTGACTGGGGTTATTCCTCCCCAGGTGCAGGACCCTGCACTTGCCTTTGTTGAACTTCATGAGGTTCCTCTCCGCCCACCTCTCCAGCCTGTCCAGGTCTCTCTGAATGGCAGCACAGCCCTCTGGCGTATCCGCCACTCCTCCCAGTTTTGTATCGTCAGCAAACTTGCTGAGGGTGCACTCTGTCCCTTCATCCAGGTCATTGATGAAGAAGTTGAACAAGACTGGACCCAGTACTGACCCCTGGGGGACACCGCTAGCTACAGGCCTCCAACTAGACTCTGTGCCACTGCTCTCTGAGCTCTGCCATTCAGCCAGTTCTCAATCCACCTCACTGTCCACTCATCCAGTCCACACTTCCTGAGCTTGTCTATGAGGATGTTATGGGAGACAGTGTCAAAAGCCTTGCTGAAGTCAAGGGAGACAACATCCACTGCTCTCCCCTCATCTACCCAGCCAGTCATTCCATCATAGAAGGCTATCAGATTGGTTAAGTGTGATTTCCCCTTGGTTAATCCAGGCTGACAACTCCTGATCACCTTCTTATCCTGCAAATGCTTGGAAATCATAAACTGGAGTTCTACACGCAATATCTCAGGAGATACACAGTGCAAGGAAATTCTCAGAAGGAATTGCCACTTAAAGAGTCTGTCTTGTTAGTCAGAAGACAGAGTGCTTGATGATTTATTTCACACTTAACGGTTTAGATTTTGTCTTTCAATATAATCCAATTTATTTGGACACCCTTAACTTTTGTGCATGATTTTATAAACAGATTTCATGAATGGATAAATAATATCTTCAAGATTACCATATTTAATAGTCTACTGTCAATACCAAAAAGTCAAAGGATAACCATATATACAGGTACAGATGAATATGATTTACGTATGAATACAAATCACAGTTCCACCTATTGCATTCTGGGTGGGTACTTAATCTATTATATTAGCAGCTTTCGTACAGTCGTTCCCAACAGCTGTTGAGCTTCAGAATGATGCAAACAATATGTTTATTTAGATCACACTTAACTGCACTGGCCCACATTGTAAACAATACTGACATACTCTGTAGAAACCTGGATAGGGAAAAAGACTGTAATATATCAACTAAGGAATTTGCTGATCCTAACTGACTGAGCAGGACATTCAGGGACCAAAACAGAACATTTAAAAAACAAAACAAAAGTGTATGTGCTATCTTTTACTTCCACATGTTCAGCAGAGTAAAATGACAAGAAAATCAAGAGGCCCTGGGCATCAGTTCTTGGTAAGGGGGAGCCAGCTGGGCCTGCTCTTCTTGCAGAAGAGGTCTTTGCAGTTCTGATTCACACGACAAGAGAAACACTAGTTTGAGATAGAATGAAGAAAAAATTCATTGTAGGTACAGTAAGAAGAAAAAACAAAACCACCCCCCTCCACCTAGAAGAGGAAACGCTGCTTGCTGCCGCTGATTCCCTCTCCACCCTCCCAACTCCGCCCTCCACATTCCCCACATTAAATAAAAATGATTCTACTCCATAATTTCAAGAAGGACAAAGTTCAGGGAATTAAGCACTTGTTCGCAGGCAGACTGTCAATGATTAAGGATAAACGGTTAAACGACCCGGAAGAGAAACAAAGCAAATGACTTTTCCTCCAGTACATGCAAAGGCCAAAGTCAGAGCAACTGGGGGTGATTGGGGAGGGCTCTCCTGCAGCTGCACCGTCTCCAGGCCCCCGACAGCACATCTGCACACTCCCCATCCGAGCAACCGGGGCCTTTCCGGCCACTGCGTCTAACAGCTTCAGCCTTCGGTCTGCCTCTCTGCCTGTTCCCCAGGAGAGAAGGCCATGAAGATATGCTGAGCCAGAGTTTACTTTTCATTTTGAGCCTCTCACTTGGCTAAACATGAAAGGAAGGCTTTAGAAGAAAAAGTTCGCAGCCTACCCTTAGGTTTACAGCTACCATTTACCCTAGCAGCTCTTTGAGAAAGAAAACAAAAACAAAAAAACTCTAAAAAAAATATAAAAAAACAAAACAAAATAAAAAAACTCTAGAAACCATTTTAGGAAATTAAAACATAAAATCCCAAAAGATACCACACAAAATAAGATTTCTTAGCATTATTTCCTCAGTTATTCTTACACATAAATACTTGAACTTCTAATGCCACTGCTTATATACAAGTCACTTAAATTCATTTTTTAGCTAAGACATGGATACACATACATTTCACATGTGAGATTCCTTTAAAGAAATAAAATTAGTAATATCTGATGACATCAAAACCAACAATGTAACAAGAATATGGAAAAGCGCATATGCATGCATATATATATATGACTAGAGACTAGGCTGAGGTAGAGTTCTCCCAACCCAGGTATTTCATCTCAGAAACCTACAGCATTTGATTTATATTTTGTCTTTAGTCATCTCATTTATAACTTTTTTTCTTCTTTTGTTTTTTTTTAAATGGACAATATGCAACTGTATGTATTTTTCATAAGATTAAGCCAAGATAAACTTATGCCAGCACAGAAATACGAGATCTGACTTCCTTTTAAAATGAGCAGAAGCCCAAATGTAAAAATGCTTAAACTGGCATAAAACAGGGTTCATTGTATAGCTTATTTCACTTGTAGAACCAGAATAAGCTAAAGTAGCAAATACACCCCCTTTCTCCCCCCCCCCCGAAACGTGCATACCCCCCTCCAAGGCGATGAATTCAGCAGGCACAGGGTCAGCTGCACCTTTGTTGCCTTTCACAGCTCCCTCGCTGCTGTGCTSCTGCTTTTCCCTCTGCCAAGCAGAGAACTGCACTGTTCTGCTGCTGTTATAATGGGACCTGGGCTTCCCGGCTCCCTGCGAACCGGCTGAATTTGCCCAGAGTATCTATCCAATTCTCACCTATTTCAGATTCCCAGAGCCTCAGTTTTTTCAAGAAGCCAGGCAGCTGTCTTGCAGAAGTACTGCTCATTTTCACGGAAGGACAGACGAAAAAGATTTCTGGAACTGTTTATATGCAAAAGCAAAGCTCTAACAGCCTCCAAAAAAGCTCAGACCCCTCAGCAGCAGTTTGTATCTCTAGTTTTTGTTAAATAATCCCTGACTTTCCTGAGAGCAAGTCTCTCTCTAAACTGAGGAACAATTTTTTGACGCATTTGATCAAGAGGGTCTTCAATTATCACCAGCTCTTCACAATTTTATTACAGTAAAGGCAGAGAAATGATTTGCCTTCAACTGTTTTTTTCTTATTTCCTTCTCCATATCGTTCCTTTCCTAAACTGAACCAGTTACAAAAAACCAGGATGAGCAAGTAATTATTACAGAACACCTACAATGACACAGCAATCACAAATTCAATAATTCTAGTACTGTGGAGCTACTTTTACCAGTACGGCATATTTTTTCCAAAGAGCCAGTACTTTAAAACATAACTTGGTCGCCAATAAAAGCTGCCTTTACACAGAAAGGTGTTTGTTAATATGCTGTAGTAACTATATCAGCCAACTTGTTTGCAAGACAGTTTTGGATTGAGTGATTTTTTTTCCCCCACATACAATCTCTAGTATGTGTAGGTATATCCGAGATTTCATTTCAGGCTGCCATTCAAAAGCCTTTTCAAATACAGTATTGCTTCTCTTAAGCACCTAGTCCCTTCTCCTTCACCTTGTTACTTCTTGACTCAGATCTTCCCATTGCATTAGTGGTCTTTTTTTTTTTTTTTTTTTTTTTTTAAAGAATCTCCAAGCAATCCTTGACTGTATTTTTCCTTTCTCACCTTCTACGGCTTTTACTGAGCTGCCCAGCTCTATGTGAAAAAACATCCCATTTTGTACCTACAGTTTTTGCATCTCTCATCTTGCCAGCTCCAACACCTGCTTTTAAGTTTTAACTTAAAATCATCTTATCTGTTCTGGTTTGCACTGCCATTTCTTTTGTTTCAGTCTCCTTTGTTCTTTCTGTACTTGCATTTAAGTTTTCATGTATTTTGAGACACGGAGCTTATAAGAATACTTTACTGAAGACTTTCTTAAACTGCTTACATGAATATACGTGAATAGGATTTTCTTCTAAAGGAAAGAAACATGCTCACTATGTTAAGCTATACATACACTGCTTTCATCTGAACAGATTAAATATTCTGTTTTACTGAACACACCCACCTACAGGCTTTAACATTTGAAACTGTAAATCTCTCCATTTGTTTTTTAGAGTTCCAGAATTCAAAGGGTCTCAGTAATCCAAGAACAACATTAAACGTTGGCTCCCGGCATTTATTTTGCTCATCTATGGAATGATATAAAGAAAGGCAGATTTGTTCAAAGAAAGGCTAGAACTGAAGTGTTATTAATCTACACCTAACACTGAATCGTTAGTGCAATCAGCTGTACATGCTTACTTTATCATCCGAACTTTCCTGGAAGACCGAAGACCGCAGAGGTCATCAGTGCAAATCAAATGATTTTCAGTTGCAGAGCTTCTAAGGTATCTTTTACATGAATGCTAAAAATGAGAGATGCCTCTATGTCAGAAGGTGGCATCAGGTTGTCAGTATACTGTAGCAACCACACAAAAATCTCTTCGGTATTATCTGGTATGACTTGCTATTGCCCTACTGAATACAATGAAACGGTATGTGACAGTTGACTCTTAGGACAGTTTACTAGATGAAGGAAGTGAGCAACATTAATGTTTATTTATTTATTTTTATTATTTCCTAATGGTTTATTTGTACTAAATTTCATTGTCCTCAGTATAATTACACAGTAAATAACCACATATTTGACTTAAAACAGTAAGAAGATTTGTAATTTTGAAATGCCATATTTAAATTTTATATTTGTTTAGCCTCAACTTAGTACAATTTGATTTTAATAAAAGGGGTTTTTTTTAAATCAAAAAAGGAGAAACTGTATCAAGAGGACAGCAGTTAGTCAAATTATAGCTTGCTAGACAGACTAGATTTGAAACCTATCTATGTGCACTTAAAAGTGACCTGCATAACAATAGTAATTTTGAAGAAAATTTATTTAAGGAAAAAAAAATAGGGTGCAGTATAAAAACTGAAATAAAACCAACATATTTGTTACAGTTTTGGAGCAGCTGAACAACTGCATCTATAACCAGTAGATTTAGGTTCCTGGTATATGAAAGAAAGGGGCAACATTTGTATAACCATTTAACCCAACCATCAGGTTAAAGTTTATTCAGCAGACCTGCAAAGCTTCTCTGCTGCTAGCTACCTTTATTATAGAAAATTTTAGGTTCTCTCTGTACTAGTGCTTATACTTGATAGCCTAGACCAGTACTAGCTCTACAGGTAAGAGATGTCATATCAGAACACTATTAAAGCCTGGTTTTAATTTCCTGGTTTCGGTCACCTAGCGCAGATTAGAGTTACTAGCATTCCTAGATCCCTTTGACTACCCAACTCTTCTGAGCTCTGGATCAGCTAATTTTGCCCTTGCTAACTTCCCAGGGGAGGCTCAGAAATTCCCTGTATTTTGTAAGGGAAGGGTAGCTCCTCCCCAGACTTAAACATCATTTTTATATGAACTTTTGAGGTAAGCTATCAATAGCCACTAAAAGTGATCAAGCCAGTTTATGAAAGTCCTTTTTGCTTCCTCTGTCTCAACTGCTTTTACCATACATTGGAAGAAAACAGTTTGGCATTTTTTCTAGTCTGATGTCAAGAAATAAATACAAGGTTGTTTAATGCAAGTACAAGAAAGTCTCTCACACAAAGCTGTTTTGAAATTAAAAGCTGGAATACAGTAGAACAAAAAGAATTCAAAAATGTTGCCTGAAGGCCTAAACAATCAGACTAATAATAGGGAAGGTCAGAGAGGGACATTCGCAAAGCTTCCTAAAGGCAGCTGCTCTAGGCACTGCCCTCGCAATACTTGAGTTTTCAATGCTTTCGTAATGAAGAAATGAGCTGCTTCTGAATGCCAGCTTTTCTGCTTTGCCTATCAGAAATCCAGAACTCTCAGCTATTTACTTTTGCAGATTTTGTTAGATAAAGAAATTTTGAACACTTTCCACTAAACTAAGCCCTGAAAACAACCAGAGAAGTAAGCAAAAAGCAGGAAAAAGTGAAAAGAAGAAAATAATTATGCTCTGCACATTGTATGTCCCCAATTATTTTAATTATATGTACTTGACAGGTCAAAGACTGGTTCCCTCTTGGGGGAGCGGGGAACAAATAAATAAAAATGTGAAAATCACTCTGTGGAAAAGTCAAACTTCAGAAAGCCTGGGAAGATAACTGTTAGAATGCAAAAGAGAATTTGGGTCTCTATTCCTATTGCTTTTCAATAGGAAGCCAAAGAGTATTAGACAATTTTTTAAGTTCTTAAAAACATTTTGAGTCATTGTTTACGACAAACACATTTTATTTGGAGAAGAAAAAAAAACTTTGTAAGAACATAAACAAAACCTTAAAGAGTACATTAGGCAGAGATGAGATACTTATATAAAATAATTCTCTCCAACAGCAAAGAAAGATTTGCTTTAAATCTGCTTTTATAAGCCATTACACCAACATCACTGGACAGTCTGAAAATGCTGTTAATCTTACGGGTTTTCTCTTGGTATGTTATGACTGGTTGGCATTTGACATCCCTATAAAACTGTTAATTTTTCTTGTTCCGAAGCCACTTAAAAGAATACAGCGGCAGGAGTGAGAATCTGCTAATCTCTTTAAGCTCATCAAGCTGTTAGGCAACGTAATTATTCTTTGGCAGAATATTTCATTCCATTTCACTTAAACTCTTTTACCAGTAGCTTTTTCAATGCATTCCGTTTCCATGTAATGTCAGCTATGACTTCTGAAACCAGAAAACTGCATACCCCAGCAAGAAAGACACCCACATGTCATGGCAAGCCGGTATGCAGAGGAGCAGTACAGTTGTGAGCCTGGGTAGTAGGACTTTCAAGTCCTACTCCAAACTGCTACTAACTAGTTATATAATCCCCAAACAAGTCACAACATGGGGACGGTTTTTAAAATTTATTCAGTGCTGCCCAACCATATCCAATTTGCCAAAATGAAAATCTCTACAGACTTCCAAATTTACAGAGCTAGGTCAACACTAAATGCTTCAGCAAGTCTTGCTGTCTCTGCTTTCTCCGTTTCTGAAAACACCAGAAGCTCACCTCACAGGTATCAGCTCATCTTCACAAAGAACACCTGGACAACGGCCCTTGTCTCAAAACAACCAACATCATCTACTGCACGTAGACGCAGTCGTTGATAGACCCATTGGTGCACTTTTATTTTTCTAGCTAGCTTGGGAAATCATTTATCCTTATAACCATAAGGCAAAAGACAGTTTTTGGATTAAAAAGAAAAAGTGAATCAAAAGGAAAATGTAGACAGAAAAAAAGCAAACAAAAAAATTATCACATAGAATAAAGTATATGAAGGTCAAGAGCCTCTCAAAGAATTGGGAAAACATTTAGAAATAACACATCTCATTTAATGCATTATTTAACCTAATCCAGAACTATTTGATTATTCAAAATACCAAATCACTAGGTAGTACTTCTATGTTTAGTAAGAAGCTTCGTTTTATCTTGTAACCCAGTAAGCACCTTTAATAACTATTCACTCCCCCATTCCAAATCTATTAATGGAAGTGTGACAACTTTCCCATGCCAATACGGATATTTCTTGCTTTTTTCTTTTTTAACTTTAATTGTTTCCATAAAATCACAAAATATTAACTACAGAAGGGGCAAAAAAACCTCTGAAAACTATCAAAATACAGTGGCAGACCACATTTGAGTGTTACGTTCTTTTCATAAATGCATTCTTACCTGGCTATTATCTTCCCTTTTCACTCTCCATTTCAGTTTCCACATAAATTGGAAATTACGCATACCCATCTTTGGCAACCTTTGCTGCTGCCTAAATGTGTACTTACCCTACTAATACTGATACCTGGAATTTATTCTCCCTATCAAAAGCCATACATGCAATTGCACAAACAGCCAAATACCTAATTCCCAAATGGGATGTGTGCCATTTCCAGCTCCAAGTCCAAATTAAATAGAAGTTTTCACACAGGCCAAAAATAGCCTTCTTTCCCATTAGCTACCTCCCATTAAGCCAGAGACACCAGTCCTCCTCCGTGTACCTTGCCAGAAACAAAGCACCAATATACACCCAGTATCACTAAAATAAAGTATTATTCATGAACAGAATACAGGTTTATCATTTGGTATCTGTCCTACAAATAGAACAGCTGTCTAAGAAATGCACCATACAACAAGTTTTGATCAGAAAAAAAAACTATTAATCCAATAAAACATTCACAAAACACCATATTCCCATAATCCATATAACCAGTATGGCAGACATTTTATATGACAGCTGGTGAGAATTTCTGCAGCATATATGGTAGCTGATGGAGATATAGGGGCATAGTCAACATCAGCCTCCGAGAAAGGAACCATTTTACAATGGTGAGAAACATCCCCCTTCTCCATTGTTATTAAAGTCTCTCTTTTTTTTTTTCTTTTAATCACAAAAGCTTACTGCATTAGAAGGAAATCAAAGGTCTACGTAACTCCAGAGGGTATTGTCAAGATCTAGAAGAGACCCCATTATTAATGTGCTACTACCAGGTGCTCTGCTGGAGCAGTGGTCAGAAACAAGTAGCAATACATGTCCTCCACCAGTCCTAGCATGACTAATCAGAAGACAACTCTTCCATTTTTGCATTAAACATAAGCTATTAATATTGGAAAAGCAGATACCTGTTTTATTGATCACATTTCAAATTCTCTCTGAGAAATCTGAGCTTTATAGCACTGCTTTACAAAACACATTCAGTTTGCTTGCTTTACAAAGAAGTTAATTTACCTAATGCAGAGGATTGAAACACTTGATTTAATCAACACGTCACTGAAATACAGAAGGCCCTGTCCCTACTTCAAGGAGCAGTATCAAAAGCTCCTGAGGGTTTAATCAGCAATGTAAAAAAATGTAGAACAATACAGAGCATTACTCTAATTTCTTTTTTCTTAACTTTGGAATATGAACATAAACAAGTTTTGCTCATTGCAATGTGAAAATGAGCATGTTTACTTGTTGCACCAAGAAAAGGAGAGGTAATTCCAGGTGTAAAGACACATTACACAAAGCTGGGAGGGGGCGGGGGGAGCAGTGTGAAATTGCCAAGAGCAGCTTTTACTGAGCTTTGAAGCTGAGGAGTTTGAACACGATACAGAAGGAGCAAAGCCAGCAAATGACTCTGAACAAGGGAGTGACTTTGCACAATTATTCTCGGTGAGATCAGCGCGAAGAAATGTTCCTTTAATCTCTCAAATACTCTGCTGCCAAAAACAGGGCAATGGGAGAAAACAGTGTTGCAGATGAAGAGCCTGACGTATTTTTTGAAGAATACCTATCAAGCTTGACAGGCATGACTTTTTATCTGAGCATGTTTTGCTTTCCATTATGTTCAAGTATTAATATATTCCCTGCCAAAACAGTGCAAGATCTGAAATTAAAGACTCTGTCAATGATATAAAAAAGTAATAACACACAGCTCTCCTATTTGAATTTGATTTTTAAAAAATTAAGAGAACATTGAACATTTTATTACTTTACAGGAAAATGTCTTGTAGGTTTATTTCCTGACAATTTCACTATTTCATAAATGTTCAGGTGCTTTTCCAATTTTCTGGACTAATAACTTCCTTCTAAGGTATCACATGCAAACTCTTTTCGCCAGGAACTGGAGGAACTTTTGCTAAGTTTGCTTGGGAACCAATAGCATGTCTCCTTTTCCTGAAAACCTTTTGGAGCCAAGTTAATTGGCTTTAACATATGGACTTGAAATAGCCCCTTGCCTACTGCGGAAAGAAAACGTGCTAATTTCAGCTGTCTCTAATATACAGAAATATATGTAATCTGCACGCGCAGAGTAAATTACAAGCTTCATTTGCTGTTCATTTTTACTTAATCTTTAAATTTCTCTTGCCTCAAAACTTCCTGGAACAAAATTTTTATTTCAAAACATTTTATGATATTCTATTTGAAGCAGCTGTTTGGCCTTTTTAAAAAGGCAACCAATCCTAGCTGAATTATGCATTTTTTGTAAAATAAATGTTCCTGCATGCTCGTCATTATGACAAAAGGCTGACTGAGCACAGAAGAACGTTACATTAACATTCATCTCTTGTGCAGTGACAAGCTACAGTTTGCCCCTCACATATATTTCAGCCAGACTGTAAAAGTAGACAAGCAGCCTGGCTAAAACAAGCCTTCTTCTGCACATAGTACTGCTAAAACAGACGCAAATCCATAAATATATTGAAACAGAGAGCACTATTTCACTAAATCTGATAAATACCTTGCATATTTGCTCAAAAGATTATACTTGAGCATGACGGTATTAGTGTAGAACACAAAACTAAGCTGCCTGTCTTGAGTTCAGTTAGGTCTGAATTGGTGCATGGACATATCTTCCACCACCACACTTCCTTTTGCTGTCCTTGCACCTCCAGAAGCCCTTCTTGCTGGCCTTCACAACCCCCACCAGTTTCAATTCTGCCCGAATTCTGGCTTTCTTAATCCCACTCCTATCCGCTCATGCTTTCTGCATTGCTCCAGTGTAGTCTGTCCCCACTTCTGCTGTCCCCAGCTTGTTTTTGGAAATGGAGCTCAGCTTGGCGAACTGACCTCCTCCAGCCTGCTCGACCTCTGTGCAGTGGCCTGCGCTGCCCCCCTATCTGGGGCTCCTCGAATAGCCAGCATCTCTCCTGGGCCCTGACACGACTCTGTTACCATAGCCAGCAAACACATTCCCAGAAGACAATTCCTACCTGGGACTACTGCTGTAAAGTATTGTAGAAAAGTAGATTTCACTTTTTCAGTTTACTAGCACCTTAATCCACTAACAGTTTCCACTGATTTTCAGAGGAAGCTAATTCTTAAGGTATTAAACCCATTTACTTCAGCAGAACTTGGCCAAATTCTCTCCCAAGTTGCCTAGCTCTAGAATGTCCTTAATTGCATAGGTGTGCTTAAATTTTACAGTAACGGTCTGTTAAAATACATCAAAGCCTCTCATTATTCTCAAAATCTCTCATTATCCATATATGCTCCATGATGGGAGGCTGGAAGAGTTACTTAAGGGGTACCTAAAGTAGAAGTGGATCTTTCAGGATAGACGTGAAAGGATTTTCCATTTTACTTTCAAATGCAGTTGTTTGTACAAGCTTTTATTATTATTATTATTTTTTAAGCAGTACAGGTGAACAAAAGGTAAGAAATGCTAAGAAATTAGAGGTTTACATTTAAAAGATGACCTGTTCCCCTCTCAGTACTTTACCACAAAAAAATTACCAAAATGTCAATCCAAGGAGGTCTGTTCAGTCTGCATGTGCTTGCAGAGGTTCTGCTCCCCCAGTCCATTTGGACTGTTGACATTGTAGTATTAGCTGGTTGCAACAAACAAACAGAACAGATTTCATGCTGCCACACCAGCTAGAAGCATTTTAACTACTTAAATGAATGGTCTTTCACCAACTGTATTTGCATTCACTCAGGAAAGAAAAGGAATTCTAAAAATAACATATCAATTATTAGTCTGCTGTGTTAGCACAGATTAAACCTGCGATTTCAGGTGGGAATCCTTGCCCCTCCTTTTTGTATTTAGTAGACACTGCCTTGAAATGGTAAGCTTTGAGTGTTATATGCCATATGCAGAAAAGCCTCTTCTTCAAAGTCATCCTCTATTTCATAATATACATCCTTTCTATTTCAAATGGCAAATTAATACTGGTTCTACCCTGTTGCTGTACAAGTTCTTCTAAAAACCCTTTGTCACTCCAAGTGTTATGAGAGCTTTATAGTCTTTTGTAAAACAAAGTCTGAAATAACTCTTGGACTTGTACCACAACTTACCAGTCTATATATCTATAAAAGACAAATTTACACAAATTTCTAAAACTTTTTTACTCCCAAATACTTGAAAAAGCTGAAGAAGGTAACTTTTTCCATTTGTCTGCGATATAGACACAAGAGACTGTCACGCTTCGATCCAGTTTGATAAAAATTATCATTTTTCTTCCCTGAACAGACAGCTTAAAAATATATATATTAGAGATAATCTGCATTAACCTGTTAATACAGTTAGATCTACTCATAGTTTTAATTTATCTGTTCATGTCATAAATGAAAATATATACCCCTACATAACAATTTTAATCAAGTAGCTACATGACAAATTTTTAATCAGTAGTACAGTTTCATACATAGCTTTTTGATTTTGGAGCAGTCTTAAAGTGTATGAACTGCACTCCTTTTAGATGAAACTAAATGGAAGATGTGCCTCTATTCATTCCCTGGAATCACAGTAGAATCAGCTCAGAGAAACATCTCTGGAAAAAAATACGGGCTGAGGCTACCAAGTCCTCAGCACCCGCTGTTCTTCCTCTATGGCTCCACTCCCACTGCACTAAACTACTTACTAGTACAGACATAACCAAAGCTTTCTCAAGCTGAAGATTTTTTTTAATCCTCTGATTATCAAATGTGATACATGCCATTATCTCAAAGTTTTCTTTGAGGTAATTAAAACAGTTCTCTCTTCAGTCAGGATAATC
The DNA here is from genome assembly GCF_003343035.1 of Apteryx rowi. Lineage (NCBI taxonomy): Eukaryota > Metazoa > Chordata > Aves > Apterygiformes > Apterygidae > Apteryx > Apteryx rowi. The sequence continues at coordinate 608,472 of NW_020450680.1, read as the reverse complement.
CTACTAAAAGTTTACTCCATGAAAGTTCATTTCATGATATTTAGACAGATTTTTTTTTCCAAGACCTGATTTCTAAGGATAGTAAAACTGCTTGAATAAAATTACTTACAACAAGAATGAACTAAATATTGGAAATTCTTTTGCAGGAAATTGTAAGCTTTCTCAGTGTGCTGGAACCATGTCCTTGTGCAGTTTCAACTTCTGAAACTTTTAAGGAGCCTGTAAGCTCCTACTAAATAAGCATCTCCTTTGAGATTCCACAGTAAGCAGAGCAATTACTCCCTCCTTACATTAACAGGGAATGCACAGAATAATTATATTCCACAAATATATTCTCAAGAGCAACTTAGAAGAACTACAGCTTTCTCATTTAGATAAAAAGTATTTTAATTATGCAGTTCAATCATAATGCATTATTATAAGAAAGCACAGCTTTGGTGTCAAGAGTTAAGAATCAGATAGGCTAATGAAAGGCTGATGTCTCTTTAATTCTCTCAACTATTCATGCTACTAAACTGGTTGAGATACATTTGAAAAACAAAATTCAGTACTGCTACTTCACATTTCCCCAGTTCAAACTCTGACTAGGCCTCAAAGAAGAGGACTCCTTGAGCAGGATACTCAAGTGGACTGGAACTCCACAACTTGCTTGTAACTTCTCGTCCCCTTTCTGTCACTTTGATAGGACAGCTCACAACTTAAGGCCCACAGCAAGCAGAGCTGGTGTTTCTCATATCTCATACGAGATCCTACCATGTGTAGTCTGGACTCACACGTATCATACAAATCCAAACACTCTTAAAAACCGAGCATCTAGCAGAAGTCCTCCTAATTGTTAACATGGCCCTTAGTTTAGAAATTTTTCCACTTAGCTTATTTCTGTAAGTTGGTATTGACACAAAAATACAGTCCTGAACAAAAGCCTCAAGTATGTATTCTTGTTGGTACAAAGCATGCATATGGTATGATAATGCTGATATTAGGCCAATGCACATGCAGTTGTCATACACATTCAACTTTCCTGCAGGGTGAACTCTTCAATCCACTAACTTCAGCTCAAGGTGAAACAAGCTATCACGTAAGCAACAAATTCCCAGGTTTCTGCTTAACTCGCCTTGCTGTCAACTTTTGTTGATGTTCAAGTTTCTCTCTTCATTCACTCACCTCTGTTCTCCCTTTCTAGGATCTCTGAGGTTTTGGATCAGACGTAGTCCCAGACACAGCTTTGGGAAGTATAGCACAGCAATACTGACATATGCCATAACACATTCTGTGTAAAATTTGCTGCCTTCAGAGCTGGCTTGATAAGTCTGCCCCTATATTACCTAGTCTGAAAGCCTGCGTGCAATGCTGTTTCTGAAGAGCCCATTAAGCTTCCCTTGCAGAAAATCACTTCTTCGAGAAAGGTACCAAGTCTTAAACTGAAAACACTGAATGAACAAATTTGCCCTTTCATTAGGAGATTTCCACTGGCTTACCACATTGCAAAGATTTAGATGGTTCTTCATGTACTTATGAACTCCTTGGTAACTTCAGCCCATTGTTTATCATCACTCTTCCATAACAGAAGGATCCATAATTCGTATTGATTACTAGTTCTTCTTTCCCCCACTTGTAAGAGACTCTTTTTGCTAATGCTTTGTTAATAATTTTTTTCAGTTTTTGAAAACTAAACCTTTCGAATCACCAGACATATACATCAGGGGTTGCTTATACTAAACATAATTTACTATTTTTCTAAGCAATTACCACTTTGTCTTGAACTTCATTATTACAGATAAAAATGAATTTCTGGATTAGAAGATTATACTTCAATAATTTATAATATTTTAATACACAAATGTACATTAGTTACATTCTGTAAGGGAAACTAACTACACTTTTAGAAATTATCATTATATTAATACAAGCTGCATAAGATCTTCAGAATAAGTCTCTCAAACTGAAATTCTTCAGTATCCTTCTTCCTTTATATTACTGTAAGTGTTTAAGGAGTAAATCATTCTTTTCATTATTAAAGTTTGTGGGKTTTTTTTAATTTAAAATGTTGACAACTAAGCACATATATTGTCTCTTTGCTCTCTTCCTCCTTTCAATCCTTTCTAAGGTCTTCTTGCATTTTCCAATAGATTAACCTTTCTCAAACACAAAATTACACTGATCATATTTCATAATCTGTATCAGTGATGAATCCTGGACCAAAATGAAGCCAGATTGTAAAAATAAAGAGATCCAATGAAGGTCTATTCCAAAATGCATTTAAAAAAAAAAAAAAACCCACACAACACAACAATCCTTCCAATCCAACAGGGTGTTTACAGCTATCTACGGATAATTTCAGTTGAAGAAACACATTTCCTCTATTCTTTATTTTGGTAACAAACCCTGAGAAGGTGTTCTGAAATTTAGGATTTTGCCACATCAGAACGATAACATTAACATCACCCTTAGTGTTGCTGAACTACACCAAAGTTCTCCTCAATAAAATAGAAGGATCAAGTCATACCAGTACAAGCTCTGCATTTTTGCAGTATTTATGCAACAGAACTGAAATATGAAAATAGTTACCCTTGTGCCAGTTTACATTTATTTCCCTAATTCAGTCACATTGTTTCCAGCTTCTGTGACTTGAATCTTCCGATTTAGTTTTTATTTCAAAACTCTAAGCTTTACATTTATTTAAATGTACACTATGATGTATTCATAAGTAAATTTAAAACTCCTATAGCTTTAAGAAAATGCCAAAAAGGTAATGCTGTAGTTTCAAAATCTGAAAGATATATGAAAGTTACCTCAGAATTTTAATTTTAATTTTTTAAATCCTCATGAGCTTGGAGGCCTCTCCCCCCTCCCCGCCGTTCTGAACACTTAAGCGTTGCTGGTAACAAAGCCTCTAAGCAGTCTTTAACGTTACTTAAGAGATTTGGAATACAAGAAGGAAACAAGCAAGCTGCATACTAGGAAGTATATTTTAAAGCACACTTTGTCTCTTCTATAGGAAACTCAAACCTTCCCTGTCAAGAAACTTAACAGAAATTTTCTCTAGATCCCCCAGTCTTCATATATTTAAGGAAGGAAACAGCAAAAGAATAACCTTGTTAGAGTGTTCATAACCCCGGAATCCTCATTTTCAAAAATTGGAACACTTTCCACATGAAACTGCTTTTTTTCCAGTTCCCTGAATTCAATTCGCAGACTTTACAGACTGAGGAGGAAATCTAAAAGCAAAAAAGCCACACATTTTCTACTTATGGCAACTTAAAGTGCAAAAGAAAGGCCCCTGCAGTTTTTTTCCCCATCTAAAAGCATCAAACGAAATAAAAAGAAACAGAAGAATTTCTTTTTGGAATACTACGTTGATTATCATAAGTTTTTAATGTTTTCAAGAATTTAAGATTATGTAAGGTCTCTATAGACTGAAACTAGCTTATTTCTAAATATCTATTTTATGTTTACTGGTTTTGGGGAACACCGAGGAAAGTCTCTCCTGGTATATATCAAGGCACTTTCTTTGCAACATGTCTCCATTTTGGTTAGGTGTTAGTCTGATCATCCTGCAGTATAAATGAAATTCTATCCTTTAGAAAAAATGAATATGGCACTATGCTTTCTTTTCAAGTATTTTGTTATTGTGGGCACATAATACTCATTTATCATCCACGCATCAGACAAAATACACTGAAAATACTGCCTAAAGGAAATCAAGACTATTACCCCAGAATTGAAGTCTTTAAATCTACTTTAGCACCTTACATTTAGCTTAAACTTCCAGGAAACAGTAAATAAATAGCTTAACATCAAAATGGCCAGAGTTGGCAAGATAGTACATGCAGTGCTCCTTGCATCACTACTTTCTATATTTCTCGTGCTTTCCATCAGGAATGCGAAATACATGCTCTTATTAGTAGTTTAGTTTGTAATGCTTGAAAATCTGACTTTTCCAATTAAATTATTTTTATGTTATGACAGTTTAGCAGGTCAGACGTAGTATTGCCTTGCCTCTCCCTGCCTTAAAAAGAGAGAGAGACAGAGGTGTGAAATTCCTAGCAGTTCATAAGCTGTTTTGCTAGAACAAACACAACTATGGCTTAAATGGCTTCTCCAAACAGAGCACTAACTAGTTAAAGCTTTTCCAGATGTGTAAAATGTAGTAAGCTTGGTTTCCTTAATTCTGTTTGCAGCTGATGCAAGCTTCTGTGTGAAATGCCATTTAAATACACAAAACTATTGAAAAAATTCCTTAGCAATTCAATCCATGTCTATAACTTTGCCCCTAGAAATAAACAGTACACAAAAATCCTCTGTTTAGATCCAGCATGAGTCTTTGAACACTGTACAGAGGAGCTCAACAAAAACATATCAGATGCAACCATATTTTACAAATCAGCACTTTTATAGTTCAAAATCAATTATTAATTTTAAAATATTAAAGTGACAATAATAAAAACTATGCTTTGGAAACTTGTTCTGAACCAGAACTGTCATTGTTAGTATCTGCTATAAGCACGTGCTACAATTTAAGCCTGAATAATGGAGATGACAATTCCACACTCTGATCACGATTTCACAAAAAAAAAATCCAATCCGGAGGAAGCAGTCCATGTTCGCTGTCGAGCCAAAGGCAATTTCTAGCTTGGTTACATTTGAAAAGGAGCCTGTGCAGTCCTGGCCGGTCCCATTCGCTCTCTGTCCAGCCACATTGAAACGAGCGGGCACGTAGAAGGGGAGGGCAGCCCACTAGCGCCCTCGCTCCTTCCCCACGCGCCTGCGAGGCGCATCCTCCGCCTGCGTGCCAAAGCTGGCGGTTCAGCGGGGGCTGCCAGTTTTTTAGTGGGGACACACACTACTTGGCGCCAGTTACAAGCATTTCTTTTCCAGCTTGTTGGGATGGGACACGAGTAATAAGGGGTGCTGGGAAACTGCAAACACTGCGGGAACAGTGGACACAGAGGACATGAAGAGGCATCAAGGATCACAGTAGTGGGGTACTGGCCTAATCCTTAGCCTAATGAAAATAAGCAACCACCTTAACCAGAGGGGACTTGAAAGTTTAAAGGTTTTCAAAACAAACTTAAATGTGCATAAATCAGAAATACTGCAGATGACGTTGTATTCTCTACCAGACACAAACACGGAAAGGAATAAAAACAGTTCTTTCTTCTGTTTAGGTTCACTGGTTTGACTGTTGCAGCTTATCAGCAGTTATTTATTCAACATATTTAACAAAAAACTGTCAGCAAGCAAAGGGAAAATTGCTAGAAAACAAACATCCAAGCAAGGTACCAAACTAACAATTAAAGCCYATCCTACAGCACGTGCTAAGTAATAAGAATTTTGACAAAGCACAACCCAAGGGACTGGGATTTGCTCGGTCTTTTTAGAGAGAAGGCCCTGAACCCAAATCAGCCTCCCACACTCTGACCACTTCCCTGCTGTTGGATGTCCATATTTTACACTTGCTTTGTTAAACAAAGCATCTGCCTTGACACAGAGTCATAAATCCAGTCTCCCTAAAAAAATAGCAACTCCCAGCAGAGCTGTACGAGGACCCCAAGCTGGGAGGGGAGCAGGCAGACACGGGCACGCAAGACAACACCTGCCTTTAGCAGATCTGCTGTCACCAGAGCAGGAACCGCTTAACTTCCATACGAACGAGAAACCCGCTGCTCCTACTTTAAAGTGCTAGAAATGTTTCCCCCACACAAACAACACAAATCTCAGTTTGTGAAATGCAGCGCGTGGTCATCGTTGAAAAGAAGGAGCGTTCTGATGGGCTGCCTGGACCGGGAGGGAGGCGTTCGAACCCCATCCCGCACCGTGCCGAGGATCCTCGCTGCTCCTGCCAGTCGCACGGAGCTGGGAGCAGCGCCCGGCTTAGCTGGCTCCTGGAGTCAGGAATACAGATGTGCTGCCACGTGAAGCTTCACCTCGCAGTTGCTGGTACAAAACACAGCATACCGACTTCAGTTCGCTGTGTTTTCTAAAGCGGGATCTAAAGGCTTTAAATTTGTCCGTCATTCACCTGAAACCATTATCTCTTCTGAATTGTTACTTTCCATTATGTCAATGCGGCTATGCAGTCAGCAAAGCAGGTTTACTTGCTAAAAATACCAGAGGGGCCCTAACGGCCTTTTCTAAAATGTCATGTCTTATCATACCAATGAACTTCAAGAACAAGCACAGAAAAACCACATACCTACAGTCCTCTAAAAATTAATTATTTGCTCCCACTCAAAAATACCCTTTTAAAGAAAAATTTTACATCAAAAGGAGGAAGGGAAAGGGTCCTATAGGGTTTCTCCTGAAGAGGTCATTCACCAGTACACAGCACAATCAAATTTTATTTTCGAAAACTGCAGCTGACTTGTTAAAACACAGAATGTACCAAACTACTTGCTTTACATAGGCATGGATAATTTATCCATTATGTCTCCCCTAAAAGATCATTTTTATAATGTTTCTTTGTATTTCGTACTGCATTAACAAAGATTCTGCTAAAACGCTATTGAAAGTTAGTTTTTTTTTCCCCTTATACAAGATTACACCCACGTTAGGCCACTAAATAAAAATAAGAACTCAAGGTTGAATTGTTGAGCTTTGCTTCATTGTATGCACAAATAAAGTTATGCTAATATACATAATGCTAATATTTTTAATCTTTAATGCTCCGAGATTACACAGATAAAACATGCAGTCAAAAGAAAAATGAGTCAGAAGAACTTTGAATGTACTTGAACCATATGAAATAGAATATCACAGTTCTCTCCCCCTTCAGCTAATCAACACATTTTTTTTTCTATTTTACAGTTAGACACACACACAGAGGTTGTAATACAAGAAGATTTGCTTGTAAGCCTGAACATAGCAATTGAAAAATGAAGTTTTGTCTTCTAAAATAAGGAACTGAAGTAAACTGTATATCTATGCTCCTTTATTTGTTTAAGACTTTTAAAACTTTACAACTCATTTCAGGCAACAAAGCTCTCTCCTCCTCCTATGGCTATTAAGTAGATGAAAAATAATATTTATCTGTAACTCCATCTAAGTACCTATATGATCACTGTAATCAGAAGTACAAGTCAAATTCTTCCCCCACATCTTTGCTACAAATGGTTATCCCTAGCATAGTTGATTACTTTACAGGTTAAGTTAGGGACTTTCAACATCTCCTAATCTTAATTTTAATCTTATAATCTTCCTAAAATTAATAGCTTTTTCCAACATATTCTACTTGAAATGATTTTTCTTTATACCCCAACTTGATGAATCTTCCAAGTAATGCAACGTAGTGGTAGTAAAAATAAAAGAAACTTTTGAACTTCTAAAACTATTAGTTTAACCCTCAACATTTGAAGGGTTTGAATTAAACCCTCAATTTTTTTCTGCAGCATTTACCAAACAAATTCTTAATGTTATTTATTATATCCAGCAATTATTTAATTCCAGCAAAAGAAACAAAACAATTCAGCATCGTTAACTTCTCAAATGTTAAGTGATCCCTATTGCATTGCATTTACTGCTACTCACAATTAAATCCCTTGAAACCTCACTTGTTTCCATGTACATAGGTAGATCAAATTTTAAGTGGGGAGATTTCGGGCATGTAGTCTCAGAAAGGCTTCAATACACAAGTATTCCATACCCAAACCTATACCTCCCATATTGACTGAACAACAAGTCTTCAGGCACTTCAGCAACTGCTCTGATAAAGTAAGCGTCAAACATCAGTCTGCTCAACCAATCCCTTCTAAAATCATCAAGAGTTCGTTTCGTCCTGGTTTTGTGTTTTGTCCAAAGATGAAGCAGGAGTGATGCTACAGAGCCATGAAAGCCTGCACTAGGAACAGAAAAGCTTTATGCCAATACACATTTTAACCTGTTTGATTAAAATACAACACTGAAAAATATTTATCAGATAAGGAACTTAATCCAGCACTTGAGTAAAGAAGAAAAGGAATGTGAGAGGAAGTAGGAAGAGTGAGCAGATGCGGACAGGATGTGCTCGGTGTGAGCTGGAGGATCTTTCCAGAAAGCTAATACACCATTTTTTATACCCAAGAGGAAGGCTATTGACAAGACACATTGCAACAAAAATTGAACTGGAATATAAAAGACAACTTTTCTTTATCAGCTTAAGCTTGGTGTTAGTATTTTGGTTTAACAGGACTGATAAGATCCCACATTTTGATCAGCCAAAAAACCATCTTGACAAGTGTCATCCCATGGGGGACTCCAATAGCTTTCCCCCCCACCTTTAACCAAAAGGATATTAAAACAACAAACAAAAACACACACCACAATCATATACCCTAAAATATCATGCTTAACTTCATCCATCTGAACAATTGAAAAGTAATAATTCAAAAAGCTCTCTCTGGAGACAGGAAAAAAGCAAATACTACAAAACAGCGATTTTATTTTTATCTACTGGTTTCATAAGGGGTTCTGAAGATTAAAGGTATTTTAGTTGAAGAACAAAGCAACCCCTCCAACAACAACATACATACACACACAAAAAAACTAGTCTCAAAATTCATTACTGGGACTAATTTATATCTAAACACAAAGTAGTTCTTCCACTGTCTCTCCCTTCCAAATACAACGTGTTAAAAACCAGTAACATTACACAGCCAGGTCCTCAAAAGTTAGCAAAAACCGAACTGTGACTGCCTGCAGAACTACACATTATCCCCCTGAACATGTGCGCTATAATATAATCTCTAATTACATGATGACATATTTTTACTTTCTAGATAACACTGTTATATCATTTTCTTGTCATTCATCTGTAATCAGAAGTCTCCATGTCTCATTTGACCAATCCTGAATACTAAATTTTGTTTCCCTGACAAGGGTTTTAATTATGCTAATCACAAAGTTATTTATAATTATTCAAAAATGCTTCCATAAGATGAGGGAGTGGTATAACTTTCATTTTACAGATGGAGGCAAAACAACAGCCACCAAAAGTCCTCGCTCTTCTTAGCTGGCTTAGTTTTGTTCCTTCTTCTTCTCTCCTTTCCAGAACACGGAACACTGTACAGGTCTCTAGAGATTCATACGGTACCAGAGGGGGCAGCTCAAACATCAACACACTAAAAACAAACCCTTTTCCATAAGCTAAACTCTCACATACCCCCACGTCTGGGAAAATGGAAGACATTTGACTACGCAATCACTACTTGCAGTGGAATATCTAAATTACTCAGCTAACCCACAATGGACTAAATGATACTCTATCTCTACAAGTAAACAGGAATGCTTTTCCTTTCTAAGCATTAATGAGCAAAAGTGATGAAAGCAATTTTTTTTTTTTTTTAAATATAAAACACTTCAGGTAGTATTTTGATGGGGCCCATGAATCGCCGCATCAACCTTTATGGTTTGTCATTGCACGCGGTGAACCAGATATTAGACTCAATCTTCCCTGGCAACGTAGAGATGCAGAAGTATTGACCTGTGCGGGAACCAGTGCAGTCCCCCTCCCTGCATTTCTGGTTTGCGGCCTTTTCTTGGCACTGTTTGCCTGAGCGGACGAGCTAACTTAAAAAACCTTGGAGAAAGAGGGAAGAGGGTTTACAAGTAATGACATGATTAAAGTAACTCAAACGCAACTTTATAACAAAGCATCATTTATATCCCAGAGGTACATATCAGATTACAGAATTGGTACCTTGCTTTAAAATCTACAACATCTATTTTCTCCTGACTTAAACTTTATTTTCAGTTAACTATAGCTAACCACATACAAATACATCTGGCCCAGGAAAAAACGGCTGCAATAAGCAATTTCTACTCATTTATTCCCCTCCCCCTTCTTAATCTTTATCCCATCTTTCCCCTACCAAGATTATTCATTTCCTCTCATGGGCAATCTAATGTTTTCCTCAAATAGGACAGAGCTCCACTCCCATATGTGGGCAACTAAGACTTGACTGAAGGTAAAGCTTCTGGAAAGTCTGATATTTACCACCTTGGAAACATTGTGATTGGGTTTCTATGCAGTCGTCGTCTGCACTTCATCAGCACAAACTGAGCTGTAACCAAAACTTTAAAGTCTAAGCACAAAAGTTAAAAACTGTGGTACACCTTCTAGTTCTAAAAAAACTGGGAACATACATATTTCTCCTCTCATTCTCTACATTTTATATGAAGGCAAATATCACTGAATAGCTATGTAAATGTATTTTTCAGTGTTCAATAATCAACAGATAAACATGAAAACTACTGCATTTAACATTAAAAAAAGTGTCCTATGAAATGGACTGTTTAAATTCATTATATCAAATACTTTCTCATTCTGACAGAGTATTTTGAAGTCTGACTCATAGTTAGGATTACAGTATTCGATGCAGACCACCAAAATGGGAAAGTTAATGCCTGTCAGCCTAGCTATTTTATATATATACACACTGTTTGTATATTAGCATTTCAAAGGATCTATGAATGAGAAATCAGCTCTCTCCAGATGTACAGTGGAACTCCTCTTATTCCAAAAAATGAATATATTATTATAGCTTGCAAATTGCTTTTTTAAAATCACAAATGATGATTTAAAAATGCTCACTCACATTTGCACTTACGGCAACGCATACAGACTAATCTTAGAAATTGCTTGTTATTACACTGGTAGTCAGTACCCCGCTATAGCAGATTTTGTGCATTTTATGACACTGCTACTCATACAAAATTCGTTATCTAGCTCTATCATTTATTTTTCTCTATCTCAAAACACACAAGCAGAATAAGATTACAGTTTAGGATTTATCCAAGTGTTATCAGAAGCCAGACAGAACATTCATTTCTAGGGGAACAAATGAGAGTACTCACTTACTCACATTTTGGCAAACTATTTCTTTAGCAGCTTGAGAATGAAAGCAGAAGAACAATTTTCTGTAATGAAGTCCTACTATGCTATTTGAATACAAAACATGTTTTGGACAGCAGGAAAAGTGAATGTTTTAATATGCAAGTTCCAAAATGTACAACTCTATTCTGATCCCTCCAATCTTGTGTAGTTCAATACATTAGAGAAGCTAATTTACACAGTTACAACAGGACTAACTTTTCCTCAGGAAGAGGTTTCCATGTTGCAGACACATCAAGGACCACAACTCTTAGAAAGAAGCCCTTTGAGAATGCTGAAGGGTTACACTTTGTTTTGTTTTCTCTGGATATATTTGTTCGAGGAATAGAGGCTCTTTGGAAGAAATATGTTCTTTTGTTGGCCCTTATTTTTCCCAGCAGACAATAGATGCTACTGTCCAGCGTTTAAAGGACCTCTGCCCTGCCCTCCTACGTTGTTTCCCTTCGGAATGTCATTCATCCTTTTGTAACATGCTGCAACTCATTACTGCCTTGTTTTTTTCTGCCACTTTTGTCCTGGTCTTTAAAAGAGAACATATAGTCTCTCTCTCTAAGAAAAAAAATGAAAAGGGAACAGTTAGGACTTGAGAGAATGCTCGGAGACAAATATTCATGTTATACTCCAATGTAAGCTAGAAGAATTTTTAACCATAACTTTACCAAAAGAGAGTTTATTAAGCCACTAACTACACTAACAGTAGACACAAYGAAATATCACATAAAATGTAAGGCTTAGGAATATTTTCTTTCATTGCTTCTTTCTTCTCTTTGCTCCCATGTCTTCATCAAAATTTCATCATATGTTAGTCTGCAAGGGAAAAGGGGGCGTCTGTTTGTTTGTCTGTCTGTCTGTCCATCCATCCTGTCCCCCCCTCCCTGTGCCAACCAATCTGTGTATGATCTTTGTCTAAACATACCTTTTCTTAAAAAGTTTAAATTTATTTAGTAGAGACAAAAGCCTTTTTTACACTAATGGAGTTTTCGCAAAATATTTGCACTGTTGCTATTGCTACCTCTGATACACTGAAACTGAAGAACAAAGCCAGACCTCCCACTTCCTTCATATACTGACGCAGCTGAGCCAGTATTAGCAAAGACTAAGGGGGTGGTTTTTGCCTTTTTTAAATAACAACCCCTAATGTATACAGAGGTWCATGATGTTTCTTTGAAAATTTCTTTGAAAATTTATGTGAAATATATTTCATATGTCTATATAAAATTTGAAAAGAATCTTTTTGATTTAGGAGCCTAAAATACAACTAACTTCTAAATTCCTCAACCGCTACACAATAACGACATTCGCAGCCTGCATTATGCAATAATGATATTGCATAATGATAAAGATATTAGTAAGAAAATATGAAAACATCCAAAGATTACTGGAGCATGCCACCTTGCAAAAGCTCAAGATCTTAAATCACCCAAGAACTTCTACATATTAAAATATACCCCGGTAACCAAACCTAACTCTCAGAAATACAYATCTATTAGGGATACACGCATTAAAATAAATGTTTTGAATAATCCTTGTTTTTAAAGTAAGCATTACATGCAAACAGTAATGAAAAAAAACTTGTTAAAAAAATGACACAAAACAGTTATCACCAAGACAACACTGCTCTCATTAACACCTCAGTCAACTCAGTGAAAAATTAAAAAATGGTTTCTAGAGGATGTAAATCAGGAGACACAGAAAAGAGTCAAGACTGCAACTGTCTACTGTGCACCAGCATCCCTTGAGCGAAAAATATTTCTTCTGCTTTTCTTTTAGTTCACCAGATATTTCTCCCTGTGCCTCAGTGTTATGTGCTAGCAAGAAAATGAAGCCTTTGTTTTCCCTTTTCCTTCTATTTATAGTTCTGTGGCTCCCAAAGCTTGCAACGTCATGCAGTGAAGAGTGCCATTAGAAGCATTAAAACATCGTGTCATAAATCACACACACAAGGAGGTACTTCCATATCACTTCAAAGTCCTTGTTGTGGAAAATCAGAGTCCTTCCTTATAAAAGGACAGCTGATACGTTGAACATGGTATTTCACTCTTTAGTCTTTCTTTTCTGCGTTCTTCAATCCCATTTAATAATCCAGCTGCCAGTCACCAAGCACTCGGACTGTTCACTATGCTCCAAGTTTCACCCTGCCGCATTAGCTGGTTCCTGCTGCTGAAGCTAACGCCAGGATTCAAAGTGGACCCTCCAAAATCCATCCCCCAGTTTACTGTTTTTCAATTTTTGCAAACAAATACATGCAAAGAACAGCCCAAATCATTTACAGATTTGCCAACTGGCTTATCCTTTCTCAGTCCCCAACTTTTGTTCCCATTGCAGAATAGCTGTTCTTTTCTGCCCTCCGGCCGAGCGCTCAGGTAAGTGGGATTTACCTTCCTACTCTTCAGAGGGCAACAAATAGTGCAAATTAAAAGGGGAACAATTCCCTTTCCTATAGAAGTATTTGAACAACTATCTTCAGGGGGAAAATTCAAATAGCCTCCTACATACTCACCAAAACCTGACCTAATATTAGCTTTAATCTGTTAGATGCCACAATGAAAAGCTACAGCCACTTTAGAGGAGAAACAGTAAACAGTCTAACAGCGTGCAGCTTCTCTACAACTGCCTTCGGAACGTGAGAGAAACCTGCTCTCCTACAAGGGTTTTTTGGGTTTTTTTCCCCTCCCCTTCCTGGAAAACTGTTCAGCATTTTAATACTGTAACACAAAGTGTGATTCACTCTTTTTGAGGGCACTGTTTCATTTCAGAGATTAACATGAACCAAGAAAGATTACATTTTAAAATAAACATTTTAGATTTTATGTTCATACATGAGCATTTGACATGGGATGCAGCAGGCATGTAAACTTCCAATACAGTGAAAATTGTGTGTGGGAGGAAGGTTCAGGTGGTGATTATTCCCACTCCTGCAACTGAAGATAATTCTGCCTAGCTAGTAAAAATTCAGGTTTTAATCCTTCAAGCATGGAGATCAATTTCTTTTAAAGTAACATTGCTTTTACAAGTCRTTATGGGTTGCATGCTGTGATCCTCCTCAATTAAAACTGAATTAAAAAAAAAAAAGAAAAAACAATTACAAATTTCTTTCCTTCTCAGGACTTGCACAGTCCCAAGGGGATAAGGGAACGCATGCACAGGCCATCAGACAAACAGGAATTCCAGTAATATTTAGCATGATTTGTTCTCACTGTACTCGGTTTCTAGATTGCAAGAGCTGCAAACAATTAATATAGTTTTTTGAACCTARAAAGCCAACCTACCTTGGACTTGCCTTCTGGAAGCTCCCAGTGCTTTGCAAGCAGGTCTGCTTTTGAAAGATGGGACAATACTAGGAGGTGTATCGATGACAAAATGTGTGCGTGTATGTAGGCTTCCTTCTCCATGTTTTAATGAAGAGTGAAGAATAGTTTAAAGAAAAAAATTAAAGATGAGTTTTAAATTCTTCATTCTAGAGTGAAATTCACCTAAAAAAGTCTAAGATGGGAATAATTGAAAAAGTTTTCACTGCAGAAAGAAAATTCTCATTTTAGTGATTTAGGGGCTTTGCCTCAAGTAGCAAGCAAGCTTAAAAAACGAGATAGACACAAAGAGTGGATGCCAGAGCTCATGGTTTACACTTTCTGTATCAAAATTTGCCTAGACCAACTCAAAACATGTTCCTATTTTAGATATTTGTAATTCTTTATAAGAACAGTATGAGACGGCAATAGCTGGATTTCAAAGAAAACTAGCAAAACTCTGCATTTATCAGTCTTATATGATTATCAGTAGAGACAAAGCATAGTGTTTCTTGTGGTTTCTCTGGTCGTTTGTGTGGGCAAACTTGATTGCATCTATAGCACCATGCTCCAAAATCATGCATACATATTGATTTTTTGGAAAGTATATAATGGAATTTTTACAGCTAACATGATAATGTACGCAATAGGTTACCACAACTCTTCTCATCCCATGGCATAATATTTCTGTACTTAACCTCTGGATTGTATTACTTATCATAAAAAAAGCATTAAGCTCTGTGGTTAAATTATACTTATTACTAATTAATTTAGGAACATCCTGTCTTCAAAGAGCATGATGCCAAATAAAAAAACTGTTTTGTTTAACTGATATTAAAGCAGCTCCTCCATGTTTGGATTTTCCTGTACCCACCACCACCTTTATGCTAAAACAAACATGTATATTCACTAGGTAGCTTAGGTAACACTCATATTATAGTAAAATCTGTATAGATAAATTCTCAAAAAAAAAATCAGGACACTGACTAGGTGAACAAGTTTGATTATTTTTTATTACATATTATAGCATATAAGCAATTTTTTTAATTAATATGAAACCTTGGATAATCTATGGTTTCAAATTATTGCTAATACTCTAAGGTACTACACTTAATCCACAGCATGCTCTGTAACGATTTGCTATGTACCTGCCATGTGACTGATTAAGGCTGTATTAATCTAACCAGAGTAAATCAAAATATACATGTATTTAAGTTTTTAAACACTGCACTACAAGACAACACAATGTAAGCAATTAAGGACTGCACATGAGAAAGGGTGAAGACAAGACTGTATGCTAGCTTAATTATAACTTTCTGAAATGAATGCTCAACCAAACATTACTGAAGAGGTCTACCTACAGCTAGAACAAGAAAATGACCATTTTCCTGTTTACTGAATGTGTAATAGAAGTTCTTAAACATTAAAAAAAAATCATTSACAAACACAGCACACTATATAGTTCATCTAATATATGCTAAAAAAATCTGGTTTATATTGCTGTAATTTACAGGAGTTTTGTGACAATTTTGTCAAGATTTGCATATGTTCTTTTAATACGCTGCTTACAATCAGGAAATTTCTATTCAAGGGGGTTTCATCAGCACAATGTTTTCCATTTAAACAAGCGCGTAGATACAATCTTTAAAAACTCACTTATGAATAAGCAACCTTAATTACTTGTGTTAGAGTTCAAGAATAAAATATATCACCTGAAAAATACCACACAATATTCTAGCATAAACACCATAAATATATATTAATTCCATGCTTGAGATAGCRTATCTATTACACCCACAAAGAAAATCTAAACATGCTAGAAAAAACATTTCAAAAGTACATACAAATTATATATGTGTTTATTTCATTAAAAAAGAAAAAAGATATACAGGGATTTTTGAATGACAAATATTCAGTAGAAAATAGATTCACTGAGCTTACTACCTTGAAAGATTAAAAAATAGTATCAAATTAAGCATCAAAATAGAAAAATCATGAGTCAAAATAACATCTCTACTTTATTTTCTATTACAAGTTATATTATTTGTTGCTTTAGCAATGAAAGTCTGCTACTGCTATCAGTTATTTACAATTTCAATACCTATTACCTGTTTATGCAAAACTGTATTACTTTTAGGACTTGTTTTGGGTACTGTAATAGTTTCTTGGTTAAATATTTAGCATAAGAGAGAGCATGTGTCATGCATTTAATAAATGAAATAATTGACTTCAGCAAACTTTTTGTAGACTACTCTAAGAATTGTGAGATTTACTGGTATAAGATAAACAAATTCATTGTTTCTATTTTAGGGCACCTAGATGTTCCATCATTTCATATGATACATATATTCAAATGCAGCGTAGAAGATTATTTCTGCGCCCCTCCCCCCCCCAAAAAAATGTTATTTACAAAGTAGATAAGCAGTGAATAAAGCAGTAAAAAGAAATATTATATCCTTTCATAGATCAAGAACTAAAGACTCTGATCTATCAACTCTGGAAGACTTTACTACAGCATCTAAGATGTTATTGCCTCTATTTTCTACCTCTCTCTTCTGCTGGAGATTATGGTCCATTTAGCAAGGGCAACAGAAACGATCGTGCACCAGCTCATCAGCAGGCATAGTTCATAACCTGCAGATTAGCTTAAACTGACTTTGCCAGTAACCTTCAGCAGAAGGCAGGAGTGATGACAGTTTAAATTGCTACAGATATACCTGTCAAAGATCATGATTCAGCTCACAGAGAGACTCTAAGTGTTTTGCCCAAGGTCACATATTCAACTCAAGAGCTGGAAACAGAAATTATCTGACTTAGTCTTAATCACAAGATACTGTTTATTAATGTATTTTATTATAGAGGGGGAAAAAAAAAAAGGTTTCTGAATTCATCCTGTAATTTTCAGATTTTAATTGCTTCCTGTTTTTCTTTTCCATGATGTACAACTCTACCAAAAATTAAAAAAAAAAAAACCTACAAAAACTCTACAGTTTATCTAGAATACTATCTCTTGCAGGATACAACATTTGATAAAATTCATACCCTGCCATACCTAGTATATGGGCAGGCGAGGGAGCAACTTTGACAATATGAAACTGAATTGAAAGAACATTGCTAGATCCATTCTGAAAAAGCAATACAAGGTCATCCAATTCAGCAAATTTAGTAGCAGTTGATAATTTTTCCCCCAAAGAAATATGTTTACTTTGGCTTTCTTTTCCAAAGTATGAGTCCATCAAAAAGGAGAGAGAGAAAAGAAAAAAAAAAAAAAAAAAAAGAAACAGAAGCAAAAAAGGAAGCAATAGCTAAAAGAAATGCACTAAGTCATACAACCACCATGAAAGAGTCTGGTGGACATCACAATGTAGAGATTAATTTGCTCGGTATTTCTCTTTTCACCTGCCCATGAAAACAAAAATGATTTTTTTTTTAAATTAACAGACCAAACTATCTAATTTCATGCATGATATTTTGCAATTTGCTGCAGAAATAAACCTCATTTATTCAAAGAACATACTTGAGCTTCCCACAGCAAAAAGTATATAGGAGATGGTAGAGCTATTCATCTATCTAGCTTTCTCAAAAGATGAAAGAACACTAGAAAAAAAACCCAAAAAACACATTTAAAGACCCTGGACATAAGGTACAGGACAGATTAATGTATTAAGAAGTACCTTCTATGTGACATTGGTTGAATATATAAATATACCAATATTTATGAATGTATAAATGTACTGAATATATGAACATACTTGTAGTGTTGCTGTGCCTGCACATTCACACACTAAAGTGAATACAACTTTCTATTAAAACCTATTATTTGTCTGAAAGGAAATAATGGGCTTCAATCATAACTCTGAAAGCAACGTTATTTTCACAGCTTGCTATGGTTACTTCAATTGACAGTAAGATAAACTACTCTGATAAGAAAGTTTTTAGCAGAAAAGGAAAGTTTAAAAAAAAACCACAAGTGGTATGTAAAATGCATCTTGATTATGGGGGAAATAGTTTTGTGAATCAGATTCAATCCAACTCACTTGGTTCCATTCAAATCTGCTTGTTCAGAATTATGCACCTGATCTCCCCATCTGCTGGAAAGAGGATCTAAATGGCAATTTTTCACAATACTGAAAAATTTCCATAATGGGGGAAGACCAAACTTTTCCCGCATCTAAAAACTGATTGTCAGATATTTCTCTTTAGCCAGGAAAGCCTCAAAATTCATGGTACAAAAGCAATTTGAATAGTAAACTCTCATGTTAAAAATTCTTCTTTGTTACTTAYGAACCTCTCTTACCAGTAACTAGTGAAATATTTGAGTGCCTCGAAAATATTGAGCTGCTTTAAAATGAGACAGAAGAGTACTCAGTCCGCATCTACAGATTGTGACTATAAACCAAAAATCAAATGCCACTTCAGATTATGGAAGTGGTTTGTCATGGTCTCAAGAAGAGAGCTTAGACTGCCTCAGCCCTGAAGATGTACTTAAACTACTTCAAAGTCTCCACAAATGACACTAATGAACTTGAACAGTATTTGCATTATTCAAGCACAGGAACAGTGCCTCTGCCTACCTGCTTGAGGGGACTATCTAATTATCCAGGAATAAAGCAACCAAAAGAAGCTTGTAGGAGGATCAAGCAAGGGACAAATAGCAGCAAGAGAAAAGACAACAGGGATGAAAGCCTTGAGAGTAATCGCTTGTCCTTTAACTGAGGACACTATTTTCTAAATTCAAGGCAAATATTCTGCTTCATCATCTCTGGAAGACTTTACTACAGCATCCAAGATGTTATTACCTCCATTTTCTACCCCATTTTTCTGCTTGCTAAATGGACGATAATTTCCAGGACGACAGAAACAGCCGTACATTTGCTGAGCCTTAGGTCTAACATCAAAAGGACATTCAGGGACAAAAAGAAAAAAAAAAAAAGAAGAAGAAAAAAAA
The DNA here is from genome assembly GCF_003343035.1 of Apteryx rowi. Taxonomy (NCBI): domain Eukaryota; kingdom Metazoa; phylum Chordata; class Aves; order Apterygiformes; family Apterygidae; genus Apteryx; species Apteryx rowi. Next base: position 589,370 of record NW_020450680.1, on the reverse strand, counting down.
AAAGGAAGAGTAAAAAGCAAAGGCTGGCTTGTCAGAGTTATATGGTTATATGGACCTTTACCTAAAACCCGCAAAAAGATAAAACTCAGTTTTGAGACTTTTAGGTTTCCAGTGGGCATGACTATGAAGCAGTCTAACACACAGGTCACCCTGCAACAGTGATAATACAAATGGGATTAAATGTTCCATGCAAACTGGGGTACAGATAGAGTTATGATACAGGGAGGTCTTAGAGAGAATGGAGGAAGAAACCAGAAGTGTTATTTGCTCTTTAACAGGGACAAACAACAGAAACACAGATGGTGTGCCTGAAGTCATCCAATTCTAACAAATAGACAATTTCTCTCCCAGCATTCATGTGACCAGGCCAATGACATTTAAGTCTTTTTTTGTTTGTTTGTTTGGTTTTTTTGCACACAGCAGCTTGGATGATTAAAGAAATGTTAGTCCTCCCTTGACAATTAGCCTTCAACTTGTTGATTCAAATTAATCCCAGTCCATCACATCAGAAATCAGYAAACAAAAATACCTTAGCGCCCCTATTAACAGTTGTGTACAGTAACTGCATACGGAAAATASATTTAATCCCATCAGTATCTTCACTCACAGAAATATTTATTTTGTCACTACAGAAATTAATCCTTGATACTTCTCCTAATCTTACTACTCAAATCATACATTTTTAGAGATATGTTTAAGATATGTTTTAAGATGCAATGCAGACCTGAAGTCTTGATGGATCCTGTGGGTTCTTCACTTTTATACCACTTATGACCATAATTTAACCCTTTATTCCAGGTTTCCTCATCCGCATGTTATTTTACCTATGAGACCACTCTCTTCATGATCAAGAGGGCAACAGACATAGCTGATCACGACCACACCTCAGAATAGTTCAGAGGCAGAAACTGCAGCGTAGTTCATAGCTCATTTCCCAAATACAGGGAAAACTTGTCAACAGGACAAGAACAACAGTGACTATTTCACCCAAACGTTTATCCTAACTGCTTCTTTCAAAAAATAAAGGAAAGTTTTTGCACAAAGACAGTTCTGGCCATGACAGTAACATCATGCTGCACTTGCCCCTTTACAGGCCTTATTTTAAAATCATGACTTCCTATGAATAGAAAAAATAAGGACTTTTTTTTTTTAATTGTCTGAAGACCTGTATTTTCTCCTCAGCTTGGAATCCTAAACAGTCTAAGCTTCTGGTGCTATGTATCAGATTTTCTTTTAAGAGAGATTTCTCCCTCACATAATTTATGAAGAAACTGAGTACCAGTGGTAATATGGAACATCATCTTTGCCAAAGAATATTTAATCTCATATTATTTTAAATTATCCAATATTAATTTTTTTAAGTTTTACAGTAAAATACGACATCTGAAGTCAATTMTGAAGATTGAAACTAAGAGGTACTTAATGCTGAATACAAACATAGTAACTGAAATAAGTTATCTTAAAAAATTACCATGTTAAGTTGATTAGAGGCAATTCTTGGTCACTTAGTCAGAATGCTAGCATCTCTTTTCCTTCCCCCAGGAGTTAATCGAATAGACTGATTTTCATTTGTGAAATGCAGATTAATCCAAGTATCATCAGGCATTCTTCTAAAACTTTTTTTTTTCTGAAAATGCCCATTAAAACTATTCAGATGTTTTTAAGCAGCAAAGGGTTTTGTGGGTTTTTTTTCTAAGTTTTTGTTTCTGTCAAACAACAAAACTTCTCACTGTGACTGAGGATCTTCTTAATACCCAAGTGATTTGATAATATTAGACATATAATACAGTACTCAAACTAAAGAGGATCTTTAGCTATGGCTGTTTTGTGCTGTCATACCTGATTTACAATTTCACTTTCTACAACCTTATGCCCATTTCAACTGCATCAAATCAGAATTTTAGCATATTGCCACCAGGATCAGTTACTTCCTGCACCACATTGGGCATTAAAGCAAACCTCAATATTACCTTTGAGAAACTAAGAAAAGAATACTGTCGCTCGTGATGAGTCAGAGGCATTTTATCCAGCAATACTAAATGTATCAGATCTTGGACCAAAAGTACAAGGYAGCCCTCCTTTTTCTAGTAGTTGCCTTATACACTGTTCATTTTCTATTCATCCTTTGGAATTTAATGAAACAAATACTTTTCTAGCATGTAGCTTCTGATTTTCTCCAGAATCAGGAGAAGAGTCTACTGCTCCTCAAAATGGGAATGGAAGAAGATCACTGCATTCTGGGTACTGCTCATGTCACTGAAATACTGTGGGGTTTTTTTGGTTGCCTTAAAAAAAACAAACAAAAACCAAAAAACAAGAAAAAAAACCAACAACAATAACAAAAAGTAACTGTTGAAGGAACCTTTGGCATAGCCGTTTAACTCCAGGAGAGGATTTCAAGCAGCGAATACTGAAGGCATAGACAGTCCTCCCAGAATTACACCACTCAGCTAGAGCGTGGCACAATTTCAGCCAAACTCTACTTTTCGTCATCTCTTATGGGCTAGCTGCAGCGGGTCCCTTTTGGGAAACAGGTTTATTACGAAACCTACAGCAAAACTTAGCTATGTGATCARTGGTGCCCTATCTAGCATCTTAAAGCTAAGAACCAAGTTTTTAATCAGTCTAGCAAAAGARCGTAAGAATATAGGCACAACTAGGTCAGAGAGCCAGAGGAAGAGACTGCAACAACAGGTTTCTGAAGGACGGCAAGTGTAAACCAGCTGTCTACCGCAAAAGACATGCCTAAATTTTGTTTCAGAAAACAGCATTTAGATTAAGATCTCTCACCAATAATTATGTGCAAATGACACTGAATTTAAACAAAAGCAAGTGTGAGGCAAGGCTTCCATTAATTTAACTTTATCATTACATCTACTGCTGTTAAGTCTATGTTCACAAAGGCTCTACTGCTAATTAATAGTTATTTCTTATGTCAGCAGCATATTAGATTCAGAGAGAGATGAACAGCTAACTTTAACTGATAAAATGCTAGAGGCTACATTTGCTTTTGATAGTTCTGATACGCCTTAGCAGCACATTTCATTGCAGTGTTATCATTATGAACCGAAAAGGCCAAACACTAAAAGCACGTACAGGAAGAGGCTGGTGGATTGGCCTAGTGTTTGATGGTCTTGTTCATTCAAGGATAAGTCGCCTTAGAGAAACTTCCAGCATAAGTTCATTTACACCAAGTATCTCTCCTAATTTTGCCACCCTTGGTCTAAGCAACATCTAAAGCAGAGTACTGATGTAAGCTCATCTCCAGTATTTTTTACAAGAACAGTCTAGTAATAATTGATAATAACCTTGGCAGCACAGTCCTCTGCTCCTATCACTGCTAACATTAGCGAAACAAAACTAGACATGAGAGGTTTCTTAGAAAGTCACGACTAACGTAGCCTGGCTGGATCTCTGTAACACTTGTACTAATTATTCTTGAGCAGATTAGACCAGAGAGGGCTGAGCCAGGCCACCAGCCTCTCCTGCGCATGCTCCACTTGGTGACCACATTGCTCACTTCCAACTGCAACGAAATGGTTGACCTCAACACAAACCACAACAAAGCTGTGAGTTTAAGAACTCCCATAGCTATAATAAAGACAATCATCACTGAAGCACCTTAAAGACAAAGGGATTTGAAGAAAATAATAATAAAATACATGAGTCATTTACATAAAAGGCAAACAATGAAATACACCCATGAAAATCCCAAATTTGTTTTTTATTTGAAAAAGTGCACAGAGGATAAAGGAAAAATACGAAAAGAGAACAAAGGGATGATTTCTACATAATAGCAAATTGGCTTTCTAGTGCAGACAACATATTCTGTTTGCATACTGCAGTTACTTTTATGCCTTCATCTGTATGCATAAGGTAGAACAGTTACTCTTCAAGTGAAAACATAAATTGAGTTTGCATTTGTATGTCTCAAGAATAGTACATTTGCGCAGTCTGGGTTGTTCTATTTCCTTGGAGGTGGAGGTTCATGGTTCTGGGATTTTTTTTTTTTTTTTGGGGGGGGGGGTTGTGTGTTGTTTTGTTTTTTAAGAAAAGAAAGGAATGCAATGGTATTACACGGCACAGTGATTCCTTTTGAACAGAGATTCAGTATTCAGGCATTTGGATAGTTTGCACTATAATCTGAAGTACCCAAGATTTAATTTTTTTTTCCTAACATCTAGAAAGGACATACTTGACRCTTTTTATGAGAGAAGAAATTTGAACTGGAAAAAGTGAAAGGCTAGATACACAGTGCAAGGTCACATGAAGAACAGATGCGCATATATCTGAATAAAATTTGCAGGTAATTATTATCTTAAAGGGAATAACATCATACTGAAATCACTATTTTTATTTTATTTTTTCCTCCAAATTCAACAATGACATACAATCTCCCACAAGAATAAAGATATATAGTTAACCTGAAATGTAATATTTAAATAGTTATATATGCTTTTAAAATTATCTTCACAAAAGTGATTTAACTAATGAAAAATCTTAACTCATGCTTTGGTAAATGAAATTAGTCTCTTACAAAAGAATAAAGCTCCAATATATGAAAGTTTATCCCAAGAGATACTATTTTCTCATTAAAACCAGAAGTTAGGATCCAAATATTTTCTCTGGAACGAAACCCATTCTTACATTATAGAGGAAAACGAGAAAAGATATCTCACAGCTAAGCCAACACAAATAATGAATGTTATTTTTCACATCTGATAGTCAAAAATTAAGGAAAAAAATACACGCCAAGACGTACTTAATTACGCCCTTTCTAGACAAAATATAAAACCAGAATCATTTTACTTGACCAAAAAATTTCACTGGGGACACAAGCAAGGAGACAAAGGAAAAAAAAGGTTCTTTTTCCATAAAAAACTGTCACTAGCATCTGCAATACTTTCCTTTCCTAGGAACTCAAGGTTCAAGCACTCACCCTGGCTATGGAGACCTCAGGTCAGCTCCCCTTTCTCTCCGAGACCATCTGGTTGTACAAACTACTACCGGGGACACAAGATCCAGCCGCCAAACCATCGCTTTCTTGCAGTAGATCTCCCTTAATTTCTAGTCCCTATTAAGTCACTGAAAGGAGCAGCAAAACTGTTCTCTGGCCTAATGACCCAAGCACTCTCCTGGGATGCGGACAGCTGAGTCTYAACCCTTGTTCCAGTGGATGTTTTATTTTCACAAGGTGGAACAACTTCAGCTTTAAAAAGAGACTACTTAAGCCACTGCAATCACCAGTACAAATCTTAGCAACAAGTTAAATATTGAACTAAAGACTAAATTACCTTAATTARCATAGTTCATTTAAAGCAGATTTAAATTATATCAACAAAAACGAATCAAAACAAAAAACAGACTTATGTATCCACTGCTGTTTTTTCCAGTGCCTTTTGAAGTCACTGTGCACAAAGAATAAAAAGCCTGGAAATAAAACACAAAATTTTTGTCAGCCTTTGATCTGAATGGCTAGCTGATATTTGGAGGTCTTTGCTGGGCTGTCTCCATCAGAAAGACAAAATGAGAATACCAAGCACTGTTTATTTACCGAGAACATTCATAAAGCCATGATTTTCTGAAAATAATATGACCAAGCAACAGCACACACCCCCTGCGACTGTCGCTCTTACCAGTAAGTCCTGGCCTCTTTGGGGCTTTTTCTCTTACCTTTCCAGCTCACGCTCACCTCTGTTTCTCCCCCCCCCAGATATACCCCATTTTCCTGAGGCACTAATCAAGACCCAGCTCCAGTATTTATGGTCACTTCTGTCAGTCCTCAGAGGGTACTTGGCCCTGCTCCTGATTTATTATGTCAGATTTTTCAACGCCTTTAAGCGGCGGTTTCTATCGTTTCAGCTACCACAGCAACACTCAGCCTAGTGTCCCTTTAGTGAAGGATATCTACCACACTCGTTAATTTTTACCAGATCTATTTTCATGGCAACCATTAACACTTTTCTGCATTCCATTAGTATATTTTCCAATGAATTTTTTAATAGAAAACTTTAAAACTGCATTTTCTTTCCTATAGCTACACGACCTAGAAAAATCTAAATACAGTGAATATTTACATAAGGCCACTTTGGACAGATTTCTTCTAATAAGCTTAAAACACTGGAAGGAAAAAGAAATCAGCCAAAAATATTCTTTTTCTTGAAACACAGCACAAATCACATGCCAGGTCATTCACTGAGTACTGCTACTAAGACATCCATATTCATTTAGCTTAATAAAAATCAACTGCCTTCTCCAAAGAGAAGAATACAGTTTGGCAGCAAGTAAGACATCCAGCTTAGACTTCAGAAATTGAAGTCTGCACATAAAGCCGCAGCACTGCGATACTGACAACAGGATTCAGATGGAAGCATCATGAAGGGCAGAATTTGGTTTGCCTTTCATACAAAGCAGCGGTGTTTTGCTAAGTCAGAAAGCCGCATTCTGGCTGAAGTTTCTCCGACTCTACCCCCTTCCCCCAAATGGGATACAGAGAAGGAATACGAAGCTGAGTTTTTAAAACTCATTCCTGCTCCCAAACCTAGAAAATTAGTGGACAACTTGATTTCAGCTTATCTGAAAGCAATGATTTCCTAAAAGGGACTGCAGCCAATGTCCAGACCTGAGGACAAGGTTATCTGTTTAGTATGAAAATGATTTATCCAACAAAATGAGGCATCTTCCCCAAACAAAAATAGACGTATTCCTGGAGCCAATCATTTAACATTTGCTTGAAACATATGGTAGAYAAGATACAAGTTTTTAGAACTGTAAGACATGTCTAATAATTACAATTACCAAGTTAGTACTTCTGTTTGATTCATTGATTTTGATTCAGATAAACTAGCTTGAACCTCACTCTGGTTATGCATGACTGGGCTTCAAACTGACTGTATCTAAGGGAAGTTGCGCTGAAGTCCCCTGTCTAGGCAGAGGGGAAATTCCTCATACTTGGATTTCTTCTGAAGACCATGCTTTTGAATGCTGTAAATCCACAACCTCCTATTCAGTGCAAGTACAAAAGTGATTCAGAAAATTTTATTTCTTCCTTTTTAAACATTTCTAATTTAATGTGTATTGTGAACACAGCAGTACACTAAAAACAAAAATATACACCCAAACAACCACAACCTACAAGCAAAACAGTAAATAAGAACATAAGCTTCACCAACCAACCTATTTCATTAATTCTCATGACTCCCATCAACATCAAAAAATAAGGGAATTGCCTAATTACATATGCACCGTAGACATTTCAAAAGCACAAAAAAGATTAAGGACTCCATGTTACTTCAAATACTACTCAGAACACATTTTAAAAATGGCACACAAGTCTGCATGTAAAATTCCTCAACTGTCACATAAAAAAAGGGGCAAAAAACCCCACACAAATACTTCCTGACAGTTTTGTTTTAACTTGAATCAAATTTTCTTAAATCCTTTTACTGCAAATACTGTAACTTTGCAACAAGTGCATAACAAAATACTAAGTGTATTTTTATCATATAGTCTTCTGAAGTTTTCAGCAATATCTGACCAAAACAAGGCTTAGTTTCAGTCTGCCTATCAATCGCTACTAATGCAATTACAAATATTCTCTGTTTAAATGCATTAGACACAGTATTCAATGTTTTATTATTTTTAATGAAATAAAACTGCACAAGGTTTGTAGGGAGTGCGTAGGATAACCATTCCCTCCTCCATGCCAATTAAATTTAATTTTGGCTTCTTTCATCCTGTTACTTTCAAAGGTGGGGAGCTGGTCAATAAACCACATCAGCTCCCCATTGCAAGCAACAAAATTATGAACATATGAAAAAGTATGATTCCCTGAATAAATCACATGCATCCACAATGGGAGTTAAAGTTAGAAATAAGCTTTCATTGACCCATTAGTTTCTTCCTGGACTCAGAGGTTTCAGTATGAGAAGATAAACGTTCTTTAAAATTGTAAAATAATTTCAGAAAATTTGTTTCCAGAGAGAAATACTCCACTAGTCATTCAAATTCTCTACCTAAAAGCAATTACATTTATTAGTGAATAATATACACAAACCCACCTTACTGAACAAAAATCACACATGTTGAAAATGTAATCCTAGAAAGATAATTCTCCATTTGAATATATTATGGAAAGGTGAGCTGCTCTAAAGGACTGAAAACACACTGAAAATATTCCATTATGTCTGCTTAGAGAACCTGCCCCACAAAACTCATTCTTCTTATCTGTCATGAGCAAGTTCAAAAAAACAGTATGTAAGGTTGCAACCATTTCCTGTAATCCTAGTAAGATGTTTACATCTTTATTTTTGGTTATTAGTAACTAAGGGACCTATACAAAAGGCCGTGCGGAAACATGGATGCAGGGTGAAGGAAAATGCTACCAAATAGAATAATCACAAAATGTATGGGGGTTTTTTTGTTTTGTTTTTTGTGCTTCTTGGAGAATCTTCTCAAAAACAAAACTATCCCTTCCCCTCAAAGTTATGTTAATTTAATCAATTCCAAAATTCTCCTTGAGTTAATTCAACCAAGAATCCAAATCTGTAGCTTTGTTGGTTCTGTAAGAACTGTAAGAATTGTTTATTAGTAATAACAACCAACATTTTTAGAATCCTCCTGTGAAGAATCTCAAAGTGCTTTAGAAACATGTATGAAATAACCCTCAGGATCCCAAATAGGAAGTTCTGCATCCATTTTGGAAGCAAAATATCATAAACGCTACCTACGACATGATGTAATATTTAAAAATAAGCAATGAAAAATAAAATGCACAATCTACTAGGAGAAAATAGATAGCATGTGAGCCAATAAGATTAACTCATGTTGTTCTCACATCACATCTAGCCAATTCCTCCATATCAGCTCCTCCTCTTTTGATGCTCTTCAAAACCCTCCTCAAACATCAGGTTACCTCTTCAGCTTGTTTCACTAGCACTTCCTCCTCACTAGGTCTCTAGTCCCAATTCTACACTTCCAGTGAGCAAATACCATTTGCTTGATCCATTTTCTTCACCCTTCCTTTTTCATCTGATCTGTCTACTGCCATGTCAAGTCTACTACTACAGTTTTATTTTCTTTCAACATCATTCACCCATTCTCCCCTTATTTGATCTGTCAGGTCCTTATCACCCATTAGTATTGAAGATTGCTCTGCTCTGCAGTCATCTCCTCCCAGAAGCCTCCTCCCATTACTTCAGCAGGATAAGTGATTCCCTTCATGCTCCCATGTCCTCTGCTCTTTCCAATTGTAAGGTCACCTTTGGCATCTCTCAGGCCTGGCTTGCACCCCACATCTACCTCCTCTGCTCCTACTCCTGTGCTGTGTGAACACAACTGGCAAGGATCTTGTGGTCAGGTTGACTTCTTCCACTATATACTGGTTTTCCCTTCCTCTGATTCCACTACCTCAGGAATTAGTCTGTGAACATCTGAGCAGAAGTTCTACATAGCTAAAACAAAGAGCCAATACTGAACAGAGATAACATGCAGAGTGCAGTGGTGGCCAACACCATATCATCTACATCAACATTTTCAGAACTCTGGTCCATGGGCTACTGATTGCCTGAAAATTTTTAAAACATAGCTTGTGAAAAAACAACAAAGAAGTTTTTAAATCTGCATACRCACAAAGGCAAGCAAGCAAACTAAGTTATTTTATTTACCTCACTTAACATTTAAAAATTAACCTAGTTTTACTGCAGTGTAAACATGGAATGAACACATAAAATAATTCTTGACTCCACCCCCAACAAAATGAAGTGAGAGTCCTTTCAACTTTTTCCTCTAGCTGGAGGTACTGAGGCAGCATGCCTTACCGCACTCAAAAGAAGTTAGGATCAGTGTTTCTCAACATTTCAAAAGTCAGTATAGATACCAACACTTATTCCTGGAAGGCCAATACGTCTACTGAAAGATTATCTATTCATCTACTTATTGACTATCCCTGCCCTGCTTAGACTGAAGATCTAAGAGGATTATAGAACATGGTGGCAAGGCTGAAGGCTTGTTAACTTAATAAGGCTATAGATTTAAAACTGTGTCAAATTAAACAGGTTTTGAAAATGGCTTAACTGTTCTAGTGTGGATAAAATTTAAGAGTCTCCTTTCAGATCTTTATCTGGCCCATGAAAAAGAAGACCATATGAGATAGTAGGGCTCTGACATATGCAAGAGTGAAGGTTGCTGAAAAAAATCAGCATCTCAGGGACAAACCGTGAGCTTCAGAGTAAGAGCTTCATCTTTACTCAGAGGCACATTACCACAGCACACTGAATTTATCTTTACTGTGTTTGTTTAAAATAAGCTTTTAGAACAGCTATGCCCTGTATATGCCAAGCCAGATAGTCATCTGATCATCTTTGAATACTTTTCATCTTAACACTTATTAAATCAAAGAGTCAGAAGTGCCTCAATATTTCAGAGCTCCTCATACAACAGAAATGCATACTATAACCTAAAAAAMTAAGATAACATGCTAATGAAAAATTAATGAACACAATTGTTTCAAATTATTTAGTATTGATCCTCTCACACCTCTGTGCAAGTAAGACTATCTTCCATTCCTTTAGCTCAGCAGCCTGAAAGTCTTGTAGGAGTGAGTACTTCTTTTGTCCTTAGCCAGAGCTTTTCAAAAAGCTTGTCTTGTCAAATCATGGTTCACGACATGACATAAAACAGGGCTTTAATTCTTTAAAAAGCTTTTAATTTATAGGTATATTTTGAACATCTAGGTACTAAGAAAAGGAAGGCAAGAGATGTAACATACACATCTTTACTTTATGAAAAGCAAAGCAGAATTACCTGAACTTACTGTAACGTCAATGCCATGAAACAAAAGTAATTTCTTTAACAAAGGAGTGCTATCGACCAATAAAGTGTTTTGTTGCTTTTGAGTACTTCAGGTGTATGAAGTCCAACASGACATTCACCAAAGCCTGACTTATCTTCATTATTAACTGAAAATTAAAAAACCATGCAAAGCCGATGGCACTTCTCCACTTCAGAGAAGAAAAGGATGATATCTGTATTAATTTTTAAGCAACATTCAAATCTTCACCTTTGATCAAAATGCATTTATGATTAATAATATACTTCCCGGCTAGATAWTGTAAAAAACCTGCACATTTATAGAAAGTAATAACAGACAACCTATATTAAACTCTGAAGAATCATGCCTGCTTGGAAGACGGAAAGGACAGTTAAAACCAATCAGAGCTCATATGTCAAAAAACCCTCATCCACAAATTCAAACCATATTTTTAAGGTTATGTGTGGGAAGCTGAGCACACCAGCACTGTTTCAAACAAAATTACTGAGAGAGAGAGCGAGGGTGAGGGCAGGCATGTGTGTACATAAGCGAGTCTTGTGCCCATTTTGAGGGGACAGGCGCATGTTCTCTCAGGTTCTGTTTTTCGGTCTTAATAGCATGAGTGCTCATACTACAGATGTAAAAAAAAAAAAAAAAATTGATCAAGGGCCAAAGAAAATAGGAATAAATACCTGGAAAATAAATTCAATTACTTAAAATTATGAAGTGTTCATACATGTATGGTACAAAAATTTGACTTTGGATAACAGAAATCACATGACTGAGTGTGGCAAGCAGTGTCAAATGAGTGTCATAGTCAGCAGCTTCTAAGGGTACAGGGATAGATGATTTCCATTGCTCATATGGGTATAGCTGATTTACATTTACCTAGCAGGCTAAGATTGGGAGACACTTTGGTAACAGTGTCCATAAATCAAATATGAAGAGTTGGGTTTGACTATTATGTTTCAGGTTCCTTCCAACTGGAGAAGCCAGACTTTCATGTTTCCAAGAAACACTGGATGACATTTTAAAGATATACATAAGAATCACATGTCAAAGAATTCTAAATAATGTATTTAAGTTTCTTTCTTTCGAGTGATTGTCTACACGTATTCTGTTGTCCTCACCTCCAAAACAATGATCAGTTCATTTGTAGTCTCAACAGATTCTCAAATGAACTACAATAGCATTTTACCACATATCGTGCCCAGTCAGGTTGCAGAAATTACTTGACAGTTTGTAGATGCTGGAATACAGCTCTATGTAGCTGCTTTACAAATGGATAGAACAGATATCTATTTTTGGTGATGCTCTAACACAGTATTGATAATGAGGACTTCATCTCTTGTAGAGAAAGATTTTAAATGCCCCACTGACCATCCTGTTCCCTTTATGCTCTCCACAGAGGCCACAGTGAGCCAAAACACCACCCTGACTATCTTGTCCTTCATAGGTAGGAAGTACACATCTCATATTCATTGCAATAACCATGAAGTCAATAGAGAGAAGCCATACTGACCTATGTCAATGGAAAGGATTACAACTTCCTTAGCTCTCACCCTCCCACCTCCTTCCCCAGTAACACCTAATGCTTCCCAGTTAATACATAGAGAAGAAACAGCACAATATAAGTTAGCTGATCAGAGAATATCACTGAGAAAACTGATGATGCGTATGCTCTAGAAGAGCATCTTTCTGAGTCCTGACTATTTCCTGACATTTAAGAGGATGCAGAAGCGAGAGAATGACATAACTGTTGGCCTCTGTGCTGACCAAGAACAGCTAGGGGCTTGGTGCCCAAACTGCATGAGGCCCAAGCATATCTATGAGACCAAGATAAATGAAAGCAGTTATTTAGGCACTCTCAGTTCAGCCAGGCTCTGAGTAGGACTAGCACCACTGTTTATTCTGGCAATCAAACAGGCGACAACGCTGCTGTCTCCCTCTCCACTCAGAATCCTGGTGGCACAGGCAGTGCTATGTATCTAGGAGATTCCTGCCAAGCTGCTATCTTCAACTGGCAGCACTGCTGGGCCAGAATTTGATGGATYTGTAAACTCAAAGAGAACAAAGGTCTTCTAAAATACTGCAATAATTTCTTCCTTACCCTAACACTTCAGTTTTGGAGCACAGACATTGAAGCGTAACTGAAGTCCATCAACTACACTAACTTGCAACAGAGCACTGGTAAGGGGGCATACATCTTCTCTAAACAGCTCTAAGTTCTCTGAAGCTCCTCTGTCAGGCAGTTTCTTTTTTTTCTTCTCCCTCTCAGATCTATAGGAAGGTAGAAATCTATAAATAACAGCCTGTATCACCATTTTTCAGTATTCTGGACACATGCCAGACTTAAGGTATCCATTAGTTTGTCAAGACAGATCAGAAAGGCTGAAATGATCTTTACGAGTTTGGAAGGTGAACAAAGATAAGAAGAGCAGAACAGAGCACTTTCCTGGAACATGCAGCTCTCCCGCTTCAGTGCTGCTCACTTCCCAAGATGAATTCAGCTCACCTCAAAGTAGTCATTCTTGGTCAAAGGAAGAGCTCTTAAAGAGTTGTTGGTTTGGTAATATGAAAAGAAAAACAAAAGAAACTAATCTAACACAACTGATCTGCATGATCACTGCATTTTGTTAATAGACAGAAAAGCTTCATCTCAGACAAAGAGGCATCTAATAGGAACTGAGACATAACAGAAGCACACTTTCCTTTCTGCCTTCTGCTGAAATGTGTGGAATAGCAAGGTGCACGTATGGACAGTGCTGACCAGATGACGTTTCAGCTTGAATTACTGACATACATGCTGACACTGCGATGTGCATACAGATAATGATTTAAATGGAGGGAGAGAAGAATATTTTAGAATTAAAGAATGAGGATAAGCAAAACAATATTAACCAATGCTTTCTGCTCTTCGTCATAAACACCACATGAGTTTCTGCAGCTCAGATTCTTTAACAGAGATTTTTTTTTCTTTACTCTTTATTTTTCCCTGTATGTGCCATAGCAAGAGTCAAAGACAAACCAGACGCAAAAGGGAAGAAAGATACAACACAGTGCTTTCTTTCTCTTGGAAATAGTACACTAAATAAGGTCAAAGTAGAGAGGATTTCTGAGTAAAGGGCAGTAATGGAGCCAAAGAAAACAAAGGTGTTAAGCGTATCTAAAGGAGAGGGATGGGTACAGCACAGAACCAACTGCACAGCAAAGAGTCCACTGAAAGACTGACAAACAATCGAACATAAGAAATTTCCAGTTTTACTAGTGCAAGTGCTTTTTCAGGCTTGCTCTTTTCTGCATCTCCCACACATATCCAAGTCATTGGGTTAAGAAGCGGAAGTATCACCTGAAAACCTTTTTACTCTGGTAAAGGACAGGGGAGCAAAAGAATTCTAGCTGAGCCCCTTTTTAATCAGCCCCTTCAGCTCTTCCTACCTTACAACAGATCTCTGAAGCCACAGAAAAGGTACCAGTCACAGAAAGCCAGACACCATGCATGAAGAAACACGACAATAACACTACTGGCTTACTTTTTTTTTTTAACTGGTCCCTGGACTGCCTACTTAGTATATTTTTATTGGTATTTAATTTCTACGGTAATAAGACAAACAAAAAGATTTTTATTTGGTTAAAAAAAAATGTTGCCTTTGAGTCCATTAAAAGTTACAGCTTTAGACTTCCTTTTTGTGTGGAAGTTTACATTTTTCTGAATGATCAAAGCTTTTTTGGGTAGAGCAATAACTTGCAACCCACCAGCTAAATTACCATGTAGAGGGGGAAAAGACACCATTTTATTTCAGGTAAGCTGTTCCAAAAAAGTCTACAAAGATGGAGGAATATTAACATTCAATTGGAAGGAAAAAAAAACAAAATAGGAGAGTGATGGCAGCCCCCCTCTCTTCTGAAATAAGCAATCATACAACAGTATCTTCCACCAACGCACAGAAAAACATCAGAAACAAAAGAAAAAGTGATCTTAAAGTATCATACCTAAGTACTGTGTTTTCAAAAAATAATTATTTTCCCCCAAAATAGTATAATGCATTTATTTAGCTATTTTATCACGCAGATTAATGTTAGCTTGTAGTGAAAGATTGCTATCAAAGTTCAAAAAACAGAATTAAGTATTCCTGTAGTGCCAGCGTTATTCACATTAGACATTCTCTTTTTATTCTTTTCAAAATACACTCAAATCTACATGCAAGTATTCCAGTCAGATACAAGTTTCTCTAGGTCAAGAATAATGGAACGCCAGCTTCTAGAGATTTTGATTTTACGCGTCTGGCTTTTCCTCACTGAGGTATTGATGCAATTTACAGTTAAACATCTAAATGCAAAATGAAATCCCTTTGACAATTTAATGCTAGCCACTGGACCATCTTTGGGACAGGAAATGGACTATCAACAGCTCTCTAGTAATCTGGAAGTCAACTATTTAAAGAGYGAACAGTAGCATCTAGTGACCTCAACTGAGACTGTAGATCCATTGTAAAAGACACAATACATATATCCAAAATAAAAAGTCAATCCCTGCACTAAAGGCTACACCGCTTAAACGGCAAGTCGGACAAAAGAAGTACTATCAGTCATATCTGCAGATGGGAAACAGAGGCACAAAGAGCTTTGAATGACTTTGTGCAAGGTTATAAAAGAAGTCTGTGGCAGAGCCAGGAACCGAGCCCGGAAGCGCTGAGTCCTCAGCCCAATGCCTTCAGATACCAAGACAATTCCTCCTTTTTCTTGTTTCCTCTTTTCTCTCCCTTTGCTTAATTGGTTATCTAGCAGAGAAAACACAGTAACACCATTACAGTCTGTTTTCTTTTTCCATTTATAATCTCTATTAAATTTTATCTCGCTTAACATGGGATACAAAAGTGTTAAAGAAAAATTAGTTAAAACTGTACAAGCAATTGTACATGTAAAACCAGAATTTGGTATTCCAGAGAGCATGAGAAGAAACAAAAATGTGCATATATGATTTAGAGAAACTTCTCAAAGTGTCTTCTACCAATCGCTGCAGAATATTAATAGGCATCTATCTCCACTTTCTCAAATTAAGAGATTTCACACATAAAAGTTGTACCTTGCCCCTCCTTACTTCCATAAGAGGGAATACATTCAGGAACATATTTAAAACTGAACAGACTACAATAAATATTAAGATGCACTTTTGTTTCTATTTTTAATAAGGGGGAAAAGCAAATTTTGTACAAATTCATACAAATACAATCCTGAAGATCAGCCATCATCAGGTAATGATTTTCTAACCTACCAGCACAGAAATCAGTCATGAAACTGACTGTATTAACTGCCGCTTTTTACATATTTCTACAACTATGTTTTTCCCCAAATGGTATACTTTGCAATCTGATCTATCAGCACACTGCAGGCCTCTTCTACAAGCACGCTGACCAGTGGATGTTTAATGATATGACATTTCTATAAACTATTTTATTCTGTTAATGCTTGTTCACAGCTGATCTAAACATCTATTCCAATCTATACCCGCTACTATGCTTGGCTACCCCCATATTTGTTTTCAATCCTTTAATAGAGTTATTGACCTATGAATGGCACATTTTCAACCACATTAAGAGGTTTCCTTGTGACAACAAAGCCCTGCCAGGCCATCAGTTGGCCAAGGACTGTGATGACTACAACAGCAGCATTCATTCCAGTTCCTACCAGACCTACGAATCTGGCTAAACAGTCAAACTGTACTAGTTGCTAGCCTGAGCTATCTTCTCCAGGGTGTTTAGGCTAAAAGAAAAACGATTGCTAATGTCATACATTGAGTCCAACAGCTAGTCAGAAAAGCTCAAGTCCTCACCCATCAGAAGGTGGGCCAATGTCCCTAGTGCCCCAAGTTGTGTGCTGAGCTCAAACACCTGGCTGGCAGAAAAAACCTGGCTCCGTTTTCTTCACTTTTGGCATTACAGCTGCTTCAGCAGTTCCCAGGCATGCCTACTGGAGCCCGAGCAACTGCTGCTGCGGTAGTATGGGTGCRGGGCTTAGAGGTTTTCCTGTTATTTTTCCGGGTAGAGACAAGCATGAGAATGGAAATGTGGGTTTATAATACAGTGCAACACGGCTAAACTTAGTAGAAATTTGTGGAACAAACTTCTACTTGTAGGTTTTTCTTTTCTCCTCAACTTAGAAGAGCTTATTGCAAATGATCTCATTGCATGATCTCATTGCCATTACAGAGACATGGTGGGATAGCTC
>NW_020450680.1:563902-569727 GCF_003343035.1 Apteryx rowi | reverse complement strand
GCAAGGTGCTCTAGGTGACCCTGCTTGAGCAGGGGGGTTGGACTAGATGATCTCCAGAGGTCCCTTCCAACCTCAACCATTCTGTGATTCTGTGAAATGTCTGAGATGTTAATGATTCCCAAGAGAAAAACAAAGCATTAGGAGTACACTGAGCAAGAATTTATTCAGGCAGGTAGAAAGTCCCCTTCCACACCTGAACCATCATCTTCTAATAACCTGTAATGATCCTTTACCATCTCCCTTCTAGAAGAATTCACCACAAGTGATATTACTAGAGGTTTCTCTAGTTTTCCAACAGATTAAAGACAAGAGGGTGGGAAAGAAAAAAAAGTGTTCTTAAGACTTTTTCATTGTCTGCATTATAAAATTTTTCACTGCCATACAGTACAATACATTGGAATAACACTATCAATATTCATTCAGCATAAGAATCAGCACTATTTGGCATGGCCAACCTTTGAGATATTCACACTTTTCTTTGAAAAGGTAAACTACTCACTTATTTCTGTCTACCTACACTGTTTGGAAAACAGTCTGAGACTTTAAAAAAAAAAAAAAAAAAAAAAAAAAAAGTCAACCATAATAAGCTTTTCAGACTATATAGACAACTTGGCTAAGTATTCCACAGAGAAGAAAGCATTTACATCAGGAAACTACTTGGACTATAAGGAAAGTAGCAGGAGAATTAGCATGTCTTAGGCATATATGAATTCAAGAGAAAATACATGTATCATCTTTAAGTCATCTTAAAATAAACCTCGTTCCTGTCATTCAGACATTAGAGTGGATCTCCAACTTCTACCAATTGACAGAGTGAAGTTTAAGGCTCCTTCAATAGGCATACTCAGTAAAACTACCTTAAGGAACTTAATACCTACCTACATACATACACTAGACATGCTTTCAAATTTATGTTCATATTATGAATTTTCTCACTTTTTTAAAAAGTAAGTACCCTAAATATTTTCACAACATCCTTTTAAGGAAACAAGGCTCATGTGATCATGCAGTCCTTCACTAGCCCCCAAAAACTTGCTCCTGATGACCATTTCCAATCAAATTCAAGAGCAGGCTGCAGGTCTTAATACTCTTAAAAGCTGTCAAACTAGAAAGGTTTTCACTAAAGAAAGCACTAAATTAGCATCCACAGCAAAGAGAAAGCTGTGGCATGAGCTTAACTATTATTTGTCCTCTCAGGCAAGCTGGCTGCTGGGAGCAGAGGAGCCGGGCAGTCAGCAGAGGTTCAYGCCAGGTACAGCACTACGCTGCCTTTGTCCAACCGGCATCCAGGGAGAGGAGCAGAGGGCTTTATGGGGCAAAACAGACAGGAAACAGAAAGGCTTTAAAGAGTTGTGGGGAGAAGCTGCAGTTATTACAGTGGTGGAAGATCATAAAGATTACAGCGAGGAAGAGGGTTATTGCAGTGGGGGAGATGCAAGGCATGGGGCACATCAGTGAATCCCCCCGGCTCGGTTAGTCTGGGGCTCAAGGCTCCTGCCCAGTTGTTTGTTTATTGCAGTGTGTCGCCACATGTGCCCAGGGAATGCAACACACAGAGGACTCTGTAATAAGAGCGCCAGCAGCTCCACAGTTGCTGATACAGCTCAGGAAATCGTGCTGCAGTACATGCTATATTAACTGTTTTTGAAAATTATGGCATCCTCTGAAAGGGCATTTACGAGTTTAGTATTTCTGCAGGGTATAAGCAGAATGTTTATGACTTGACAGCCCTCATCTACATTCACTTCATTTAATGTAACAGCAGCTTTCATTTATTAGTTCCCCTTCAGCAAAATTAGTTCAAGAAATCTGACCCTGCCACTCATCTAGAAACATTTTTTTTCCCCGATTCCCTGCGAGGAATTGTATTTGTAACCATCTTGATGCTACAGTTACCAAAACAAATAGAGCATTTACCTCAACGCTGTCCATTACATTGGCATTTTATTTTCTGAACTTTTTTTTTTTTTAAGCCTACTTTTCATATAGCAAGGGAGAAAGTTTCTCTTATCTCCCCCTCCCTACCCTTCAGAATAAGCTCATGTTCTTGAAAGTACTGCCTTTCTAATAAAAAAGGACTCTGGACTAAGTGGACAAAAGATGAGAAGATCATTTTTCCCATTCTCCCAAAGGGAAGACAACACAAGAATGCCTGTTTTACCTTAAGGAACTTTGAAACCCTGGAAACAAAGATGCGTTCAGACTTACTGTAAAGTGCTCAAGTCTACCAATAATATTAACTGAGTATCAGTTAATTGCATGAGGAATCCACATGGTCACAATTTCAATGGCACATGGTATAACATAACTAATAAACTGAAGCAACATTCCATATGTTATCACTTTCCACTCTACAGAACATCTGGAAATGCAAATGCTGCACAACAGGATATTGTAGAACATTAAAAAGAGAGAAGAATATTCTATATTCAGTTTTATTATTTTTCTAATAAGTCTTCAAGAAACTCTGAAGTGCATTCATTCACATATGTAGCACATTGCTGCACCAGAAACCTTTAAGAGGAGGAGCAGTCTTTGAAAGCATATAGTTATTTACCAAGGTCTACATGACAGTACATAAAGAAGTTATACAGATATTTTGCTTTGAGTTGAAGAGCTTCTGCAAATGAGAGAGATCATAGTAAACTCCTTAATGTTCTGGAGAAAACTGGATTTTTTTTGATACTGCTGAAATTTCTGKGCTGATCAATATTTAGCTTTTTAAAGAAAAAAAATTATTCTCTCCTTTCCCTTACCAATTAGTCTGTGTATGCAATGAYGCCCATTAACAGGGGGTGGCATAATAATTATTATTTTTATATTCTAAAGAAAAGAACAGAATGAGAGCACTAAGCAAAGAAAACACCACAATCTAAAGGAAGAAGACCTGTATTTTAAGTTCTCACACAAACCTAAGAGAGGTATCTAAGACTGCTTAGAGAGGTTCCAGTCATGTAAGTAGTATTTAAGACAAATCAGTGCAAGGCTTCCTTCAACTGTAAGGAAAACTAAATCATTCAACTATACTTGAAAATAAAGATTAGTCCTGCTAAATACACATTTAAGACCCCTCCTTCAAACTCTGTAGGACACTTCTGAAAAATAAACTTCATAATGGTGAAAAACACCTAAACCACTTGGAAATTTCACTTCAAACACAGAAGCTCTGAATGTGCAGGCTTCATAAAACGTGTAGCAAAGCCTTTCAAAGAAGCTAGTCTGCCCTGTCATTAGATAAAACAGAGCAAGGTCAGTCATCTCATAAAACGATCTTTCCTGACACAGGTTCTAGAACGGATAATCATCAATGAGGCTACTGAAGCCTTCAGTATAAAGTATGACAGAGTCTACAGGTTATATGGACCCAAGGAAGGAACAGGAATACAGATATAARGCAATTTTTTCCTCCATCACAATGCACAAATTTTATAATTACTTAGGAGGAAAAAAAAAAAAAGAAAGAAAAAAGGAAAAAAAACAGGAAAAAATATTTAGAGGAAAAAATACTTAAAGAGGGGGTGGGAGAAGAAAGAGTACAATAATTTACCAATCACAGCAATTCAAAGGTTTTTTTTTTTGGTTTTTTTTTGGTTTTTTTTGTTTTAAAAGAAGAGAAGTGAAAATCTAGTCCCTTAAAAGCCAATGGTAAAATTTTCATCAACTTCAACAAGAACAAACTTCCCTGCTGGTGTTTAACACTCATTATATCTAACCTAAAGGAACCTTACTGCTGACCTGAATCATTACAGGAAGTGCAACAGCCAAAATAAAGTCTCCAGACTTGCAGTTGAAAAACCAAGTTCAAGTATTCTTCACAAGGTGTTTATCCTTAAGCTTTCCTCACTTAAGCTTTCCACATAAATTATCTTGTTCTGACTATTTAACTTCCTTTTAATAAGACATTTAAGGTACGGAGGTGCTTTTCTTCTCCCCACCTCATCAACTAAAGTTTCAAGAAGAAAGTATTATCCTTAACTTATTGGTATTTACAGAACAGTAAGCCAACACTGATTTTGCTAAAGTCTGCAGCAGTACTCCCAAGTATTTTGTTTTGCCATATGCACTATCCAATTGCCCTTCCTCCGAAGCAAAGACCATCAACCGTTTTGAAATAGTGCAGAAAAAGATGCAATTGCAACAAAATACCATCTCCGCAATACAAATCTTGGTACTTACCCTAACAGGAGGGCTCCGTGCTTGCACCCTTTGCTGCTGTCCAGCTTGAGAGCTCTGCAGGTCCTTCAATCCACAGTTAGCAGCAGTATTGACCTGGACCCTTAATGCATTTGTGCTACCAGTCCCACCACCAGTGCCAGGTTTTCGAGGCCTCTGTTTGATGCCATCCAGTAGTCTAACCAGCAAAATATTACTGGGAAGTTCATCAACACCGCAGTCCACCAAAGTCCTGCACTCAGGGCACCGAAGCTCATTTCGAGAGCTCACGATGCCCAGCAGACAGCGTTTACAAAATGTGTGCTGGCAAGGCAAGACTTTCGCAGACACGTCAAGGCGTTCCAAGCAAACAGGACACTCCAACAGATCCAGCAAAGCTGATTCATCCATTTTTGTTACGTTATTCAACCAGAAAAACAAATCTTCGCAAAATTTGTGTGTTTCGCGTGCTCCAAGGATATCATGTTACATCCATTCCTCGTCCAGTTGTGCTCTGAAATTTTTTTGAGGGGAAAAAGGCATTAATAACCTGGGAAAAGGAGTCAGCAGGGCTATTTTATCTGCAAATATTCATACAATGAGCAAAATAAATAAAAGCTCTCTAATCTAATTCAATACAAATCATTTTTAAAAATTGCGATACATGAAAGGAACTCCTAAATAGCAATAAATACTTAATAACAATAGCAATTTAGATTAATGTATCTATCTAGCTAAAATATTACAATAAATACTAATAGTTAAGGTTTTTAAATCCAAGTTCTTCTGATTTTAATTTCTAGGAATCCTCAGTTTTCTCAAGTTATTTCACAATAGATACCTCCCCAATACAACATGTTAATAAAGCAGGAACTATGAAAAATAAGCTTAATACATCTGTATCTCTGCATGTTTATCTGAAATTAGCTTTTTTCCCCACAATTAAAGGTGGCAAATGTGAGGTCCTTAAACTATAGCTTGTTCCACAACAACAAAGCATACACCAGCAGGGAACAGCACAGGGAAATTATGTTTAAGCCAGTAACAGCAGAACAGATGACGTTTCCACCATTGCTGGGAAAGGTAAGATCAGTCTTGAAAACAGCCACTAGTTCACAGGCTTTTAAGTTTTCTATGACTAGACGCTTCATTACAATCCTGCCTTGAAGAAGCACTTCCCAACTATTGCAAAACGCTCCCGAGCAGGAAGTGCTGCTGGAATATCACTCGTAGGACACGAATGCTGTGCGTGCAGCGACGGAAGCCAGGGCAGGCACTCAACCAGTTCAATTTACGCAGTAAAGCTGCTGGGAAAGGGACAGAGAGAGAGGAGGGGAGGGAAAAAAAAAAAAAGGAGAAAAAGAGAAAAAGCCAAAGCACGTATTCTGCAGGCAGCCGTGCCGGGCTGCTCAACAGGCGGGCACACCGCGCTGCTCCCCGCCGCGCCCGAGGGTGTTTCGCCCAGCCCCGCGCAGCCTCAGCCCCGCTTAAGAGGAACTTGTCGGGCTCCGGCCCCCTTCGGCCCGCGGAAACCGCCCGCCCGCTCCCTGCGCGCCGGGCGCATGTCGCCGCGCACGTCTCCGCGCATACCTGTTCCTTAACTGCACATCCATATTGAGTTTTGGGGGGTTATTTTGGGGGGCGGTTCACGTGCGGGCGCGCCCCCTCCCCCC